>NC_143052.1:219959015-220110530 GCF_052426305.1 Pelodiscus sinensis
CAGTTCTATTGTTAAATGCATATGCATTGCCTTATTTCCGGTCCCACTACATAATCCTCAGCCAGCTCCTTTGCAAGTACAGTACCTAACACAGTCAGGAGCAAGTCCTTGAATAGGAGTCCTAGGTCTTTGCTAATGCAAAGAGTACATAAAAACAATATTTAGGACACATATTTAGGGCTTCTCAGCATTATTCAACTCTATTACATTCAATTCTGTAAGGATATAAGTGAGGACAGAATTGATTGTACAATGTTTGCTAGTCCTTGAGGAAAATTTCTATAAAACATAATAACCAACAATAATCTTTTTGTATCCTCCCATCAGTAAGTACATGTAATTTAGTAGATAGTTACATCTTTGCATTAGAATTCTAGAAGATGGATCAACTCCCTAGAGAAACAACACAAATCTGTGTACTAAAATTCGGTTTTAAACTAATTTCTGTGCAACTCCATGGATTTCATCCCTGTTAAATCTTTGTATCATAGCTTCCTTTTCTTTTTGTTTTTATCTTTTATATGGATGTGCATGTTTGGACATCAAGAGAGAGCAAGGAGTTCCAGGGGTTGACTGTACACTGCATGGAGAAAACTTCCTTTTGTTTGTTTTAAACTTGCTACCTATTAATTTCATTTGGTGACCTCTACTTCTTATGTTATGGAAACAAGTAAATAACTTTCCCTTATTCACTTTTTCCACACCAGTCATGATTTTATAGACCTCTATCATATCCCTCCTTAGTCTCCTCTTTTTTAAGATGAAAAGTCCCAGTCTTTTAAATCTCTCTTCATGTGGGACCCATTCCAAACCCCTAATAATTTTTGCTGCCCTTTTCTGAATCTTTTTCAATGCCAATATATCTTTTTTTTTTTTTAGATGAGGCGACCACATCTGTACGCAGTATTCAGGATGTGGGTGTACTATGGTTTTATATAGAGTCAATAAGATGTTCTCTGTCTTATTCTCTATCCCTTTTTTAATGATTCCTAACGTTCTGCTTGCTTTTTTGACTGCCACTGTACATTGAGTGGATGTTTTCAGAGAGCTATCCACAGTGACTCCAAGAGTTCTCTTGAGTAGTTGTAGCTAAATTATTCTTCATCATATTGTGTGGATTATTTTTTTCAATGTGTATTACTTTACATTTATCAGCATTAAATTTCATTTGCCGTTTTGTTGCCCAATCATTTGGAGCTTGTGTTGTAATTCCTAGCTCAAGGAGACATGTCTCCAGTAGCTCTCATTGAGCCAGCATGCTAAAAAATAATTTATCCACATTTGGTAAAGCATATGATTGCACTAGACACCCTAGTATCATTGTCCCCAATACATGGGCTACATAGTTAAAGTAGCTAGCCCCCTTCTGCTGCTTGTTGTGTCACAGATGGACTCAATTTATAGCATGTTCTGTCAGAGGAATGGTGGATCTCTTTTTGAGTTGTAATTTATACCTCTAGCTCAACATATAGACATACAGCAGTTTAGACTCTGAAGGGTAACTCAAGATACAGAAAGTAAAGCACAGCAAAAAATCAATTAACATATTACTTTCCTGTAGGTCACCCCTTGCTTGAATATACAGTAGACTTGGGACCTAGGGACCTAGGTGGTGCCGGATTATCGGATATGCCGGAGTATTGGGAGGTACTCCAGCAGGGGGCTGTGACAGGTCTGCCAGGACCCGCACTGTGTCTGGGGGTGTGGGAAGGGAACGGTGCAGAGAGGGGCGAACCCTCCGCTGTTTTGCAGGAAGACGGGGAAGCCCTATGCCACCGCCGAGAGTTTCCGGGAGAGGAGAGGGCTCCCCACCCCCCACACTGCAGTAGTTATCGCCGAGCAGGGGGGTGAGGGGTGGCGCTGCGGGACCAACCTGGCAGCACCCCAGCTGCTCTGTTCTGCCGCTTGTCTGCTGCTCATAGGTTTCAGCAGCGGCAGCGGCGGACTTGGGGAAGCGGCTGAAATTGACAATTGGCGGACAAGCGGCGGAGCGGAGCTGCTGGGGTGCTACCGGGTTGGTCCCAAAGCACCGCCCCTAGCCCCCCCTGGTTGCCGATAACTACTGCAGTCTGGGAGGTGGGGAGCCCGCTCCCCTCCTGGAAACTCTTGGCGACGGCGCGGGGCTTCCCCTGCCTTCTTGCAAAACGGTGGAGGGTTTGTCCCTCGCTGCACCGTTCCCCGCTAGCAGCTCCAATTGTCTGGCTGGCCGGAGCACTTCTGGGTTCCAGTTGGTGCCGGACTATCGGGAGTGCCAGACCACTGGATGCCGGACAATTGGAGTTTTACTGTACATCTTTCTCCCTCTCTTCCTGATACTAGCTTAAACTCCTTTCTTGTTTACATATTGGTCATTCAATATAAGTAGGTGTATGTAAATCGAAATTTACACCTTTTAAACATCATATCTGAATTTGGTTAATAAAGTTGAAGCACCTGCATATGAGAGCATACTTAGCGGCTTACTCTATTTCCTGGAAGCTTAATACTATAAGCAGGGCTCTTTAGGCCAAAGGAAATGACCTCTTGACTGGATGTATTTATTGTTTCCCCTGGGAATCTTTTCCCTCTTTGGAAAGAATGGCTCTAACACACAGTAAAACACTCTGGAAACAAACTAGTGCAATTATTTACTCATGTGTTTTGCAGATTAGTGAATGTATCCTGCTCACAGTGGTTTCAGAAAGCACTTCGATTATGTCTTTTCAAGTTTTCTAACTTTTTTTGAGCAAAATATTGTTTGGGCTGGAATTTTTTTTACTGGGTCTAAGAAAGCCAATTGTTTATTCTCTTGGAAAGATTAGCAAAATTCCAGTGATGGATCAGGGCCTGGAGTTGGGGAATAAAATAACCCAGTCAGTTGTTTTATTGTTAGATGTCTTTTTAAAAAAACTTGAGAATTGCTGTGGACATCGAGCCAGATTTTTAAAGATATTTAGGTGATTACATTTTTAATAATGTATCAGTATGGGGCTTAGAAGAATATTTTAGAAAGTACTTAGGCATTTTCATATCATTTCTCTTTCTTTCTTCAGTTTACTCAACTGTAAAGGTACGTCTAGACTGCAGAGTTTTTCTGGGATACTGATGCTATCCTGGAAAAGCTCTGCTGTGTCCAAGGAAAAAAATTTCGGAAAAGCAGACACTTTTTTTGGCATCCCTGTAAACCTTGTTCTACAAGGAATAGGGGATGTTCCGAAAGAGGGTTTTTTCCCCAACATTTGGCCCCATGTAGATGGGCCAATTGTCGGAAAAGCATCTTTCAGAAGATGTGGTTCACAATTTGTGTATCTTTTTCCAGTAGAACTTTGTAGTCTAGACACAGCCTAAAACAGGGATAGTCCAATGAACCCTGTTGTGAGTCTTTACTGGAGAATCTGCCTCTTTGTTTCAGTAGGAGCTTTAAATGTAGAGCAGTTCTAGAGTTGAGTCTAGTTTTTGTAAAGCTCTGTGAAAATGAAGAGTCCTTTATAAATGTTAAGTATTGTTGTTATAGTCCACATTTCCCCCTTCCCTCCACCCCATTTGCCATTTCCATTCAGGTTTGGAACTTGTGCTTATGCCACTGCTTTTTGCAGGGAGGCACAGCTTCAGCAGCGTTTACTTGTGTATTCGTAATCAGTTTCACTCTGCTGCTCCTTTCGGTAAAGTGACTTTGCAGGAGCAGCAGAACCACAGATGTGATTTTCCACTGCTTTTGGGGAAGTCAGAGTGTGCAGAGCCTTCTCTTCACACTGCCCAACAACAGTTGAGAATCCTGCCCGGGTTGTCCTGCTTTTGTTACACAGTGAGATGGCAAAATATAAGGAAGTTGGTTCTGCAAAAGAAGAGAAGTTGCAACATGGTTGGGGGTGAGTAATTTATAGGAGTGGGAAGCACAAGGAGATTAAGAAGACTGACAAAAGTGTGTGTCAAAGGGAGATACATGGGGGAAACCCACTGTCAGAGCTCATCATTTGGGGACAAGATGCAGTGTACAACTAGAACGGTAGATGAACACATATAGATTATTCTGAGCCCTCAGCAGTATTGTCTGTAAGCTCTTTTGGGCAGGTATAAAAGGTGAAATCCTTCCTCCATTGATATCCATGGTAAAACTCACATTGGCCAGGAATTTCACACATAGTCTCCATATATATAGAAACATAGAATCATAGAAACTAGAACTGGAAGGAACTTCGAGAGGTCGTCGAGTCCAGTTCCCTGCCCTCATGGCAGGACCCAGTACCACCTAGATCATCCCTGATAGATGTATAGAATCATAGAAAAAATTGCAAGGGATATAGTAAGCATTGATCCAATCATATATACTATGTAATTATAGAGGAAGGGTTATCAGGGATACTTCCTGATTGTCATTAATATTCATGGTCTAGAGCTGTGGTGATAAGACTACAAGAGATATTCTAGTCTTACAATCTATCCTCTGCGAAGTCTGTACATGAAATAACCTGAATCTCAGGATATAGTGTCACCACGACTAGGTGAATTTGAACCTGGTACAGCATCCCTGGAAGGAGCCTCAGAACTATTGAAATAAAATGTTATTTAATAATAAATTAAAACACCACACTGCTAAAATTTTGGAATATTCCACTTATGTGGGATAGATTTTCTCCTGTCTCCTTTGTCCTACAGCAAACAAACATTGAGTTAAACTCCTGCACATTATATGTTTGAAAGTCAGGAATATTTAAATTTCCTCAGCACACAGTTAAAGGAACACTGTCAACAGAAAATCACACTTCTGTCTAGAATGTTTTGTTTACACCACGCTTACAAGCAGTGTTCCCTCTAATTTTTCCCACCTATATGTGGAATGAATTCTAAATTCATGTGGTGGGGATAGGAACAGTGGCTTCGGAGTGCTGGAGAGGGCTTAGGGCAAGAGCAGAGGGTTGGGTGGTGTGGGTTAGAACTTTGCCTGGGGGATGGCCAGTGATGTGGGGCTCAGGGCTGGGGTGGAGGGTTGAGATGAGAGCTCCCATGGCAGTGGCCAGGGGTGTTGGGTCCAGGGGAGGGGTGCATCTCCCTCCTCAACCACAAGAAGTCTGAACCAGAGTTGGCAAATAGGGACAAAATTAGAAAGACCAAGGCATGAAATGAGATTAAACTAACTAGAAGTATAAACATTAATGAGAGAGAGTATTACAAATACAGGCAGTCCCTGACTTACCTGTCCCCCTGGTCTGCTGGACTCCCCCCAGCACCCCAGGGAGACAGGAGCAAAGCCGCTGGACCCCCCAGCAGACCAGGGACACCCGAGCAAAGCCGCCGCCTGGGCGGCTTTGCTTGTTTGCCCTGGAGCAAAGCTGCCCAGGCAGCGGGACTCCCACTGCCTGGGCGGCTTTGCTCCTGTCCCCCTGGTCTGCTGGGGGGGTCCAGCGGCTTTGCTTTGCTCTGCTGGGGGTCCAGTGGCTTTGCTGGACCCCCCCAGCAGACCAGGGGGACAGGAGCAAAGCCACCCAGGCGGCGGGGGGTCCCGCTGCCTGGGCAGCTTTGCTCGGGGGCAAAGGAGCAAAGCCACACGGGCGGCGGGGTCCCTCCGCCTGTGTGGCTTTGCTCGGGTCTCCCTGGTCTGCTGGGGGGGGGGGAAGGGGTTCAGCTAGTGCGGCCCCCCCAGCAGACCAGGCTTTTGTTGCGGGATGCTTCGGGTAGAGCAGCTGGGGTGCTGCCGGGTTGGTCCTGTGGGAACCTACCGGGCAGCGCCCCAGCTGTTCTGTCCCAGGCTCTAGTTTCAGCAGCTGTTGAAACTGATCAGGCTGATTCCAGGAAGCTGGGGGCAGAGCAACTCTGCCTCCGGCTTCCTGTAGTCAGCCCCTGGTCAGTTTCAGTGGCAGCAGCTGAATCTGGAGCCAGTTCCGTCTTACATACAAATTCAACTTAAGAATAAACCTATAGTCCCTATCTTGTACGTAACCCGGGGACTGCCTGTACCTGAGAAGCAAGAGGAGGAGAAAGGACAGCGTGTTACTAAATGAGGAGGGAAAGACAATAACGGAAAATGTAGAGATGGCTCAAATGTTGAATACATTTTTTTCTTTGATTTCACCAAAGAAGCAGAAAATGGATTAATAACATAGAGAATGTCAGTGAACGTAAGCAGGACCTAAGGCAGGATCCAAAGCAAAACTGGAAAAGAACAAGTGAAGATAAGTTAGATGTCTTCAAGTCATCATGCCTGGATGATAAATATTCTAGGATACTTGTGAAAACTGAGGAAATCTCCAAGCCGTTAGCAGTTTTCTTTGAAAACTTGCAGAAGATGGGAGAGATACCAGAGCAGTGTAAAGGGAAAATATAACACTTATTTTTTAAAGAGGGAACCAGGACAAGCCAGGGAATTTATAGACCCGCCAGGTTAACTTTGGTACCCGGAAAGATAATGTAGCAAATATCAAACAATTAGTTTGTAAGAATCTTTACGAAAATAAGGTAATAAATAAGTCAGCCTTGATTTATCAAGAACAGATCATGTCACACCAACCTCTAATATCCTCCTTTGACAGGGTAAAAAAAACCTTGTGGATAGGGAAGAAACAGTAGATGTTATTTATCTCATTGCATATAAGGTGTACTGCAGAAGCAGATCTGGGTTTATAGAGGATCACAAACTAAAAATGGGTCCATGAAAAAAGAGAACATAATTCCGCATGTGTAGCAGGAATATTGTAAGCAAGACACGGGAAGTAATTCTTCCATTCTACTCAGCACCAATAAGAAAGACCACAGTTGGGGTATCATGTTCAGCTCTGGGAGCTGCATTTCAGGAAAGATGAGGACAAACTGGAAAGAGTACAGAGATTAACAGAAATGATTAAAGGTCTAGAACACATGCCCTATGAAGAAAGATTGAAAACATTGGATTTGTTTAGTCTGGAGAAGAAAGACTAAGATGGGAACATAAGTCTTCAAATATGTAAAAAGCTATTGAAAAGAGGAGGGTGGTAAATTGTTCTTCTTAAGCACTGAAGAGAAGACAAGAAGTAATGGGATTAAATTTCAGCAAGGGAGATTTAGGTTAGACTTTAGAAAACCTTCTTAAGTGTAAGGGTAATTAATCACTGGAACAAAATAACCCAGGGTTGTGGTACAATCTTCATCACTGGGGCTGTGTCTACATCTTGCCGCCTGTCTACACTGGCCGCAAGTATTTGCGCAAGAACACTGACATATTGTACAAAATAAGTGCTTCTTGCGCAAATACTCTGATGCTCCCGCTCACGGATAAGCCCTCTTTATGTAAGTATTCTTGCGCAAGAGGCCAGTGTAGACAGGCAACGTTAATTTCTTGCACAAGAAAGCCCAATGGCTAAAATGGCCATCGGAGCTTTCTTGTGCAAGAGAGCGTCTACGCTGGCACGGATGCTTTTGCGCAAAAGCACATCTCTTGCGCAAAAGCACATGCCAGTGTAGACACTCTCTTGCACAAATACTTTTAACGGAAAAACTCTTCCATTAAAAGTATTTGCGCAAAATCTTGCCAGTGTAGACGTAGCCTGGAGGTATTTAAGAGCAGGTTAGACAAATACTTGTCAGGAATGGTCATAATAGACCTGCCTCAGTGCAAGAGACTCAACTAAGGGTACGGCTACACGGTGGGATTTTTTTCCAGAAGAAGGTATGCAAATTGCTCTTGGATTTGAATATCTTCTTCCAATTCTATTTCCGGAAGATGCTTTTCCTATATTTGGCCTGTCTACATGGGGGGCAAATGTCAGAAAAAAACTGCTCTTTCGGAAGTTCCCTGTATACCTAGTTTTATGAGAAATAAGGGGTCTTCTGAAAGAGGTTTTTTTTCCCAACATTTGCCCCCATGTAGACAGGCCAAATATTGGAAAAGTCTCTTCTGGAAATAGAATCGGAAGAAGATATGGAAATGCGAGCGTAATTTGCATACCTTCTTCCGAACACTCACCCCTGTTGAGGTCCCTTCTCCAGTCCACATTTCTGTAATTATTAAAGAGGGCTCTATCAGTAAATGGATTAATTTTAAAAGTCATTAAAGATATAAATTGAGTTTCCCTTTAACATATACATCTGATATTAAGACATAAAAATATCACTATTATACAGTACAGTAATAGTGCTGTATATTAACAAAGGGGATAAGTTTCATGTAAAAACTCAAGTATGACATTCCATTTAATATAGTTCTATGCTTTTAATGAATGCAAACAGGAAAACAGGGCCATATCAATGTACACCTTATTGCTCAGATTATTTGTATTCTGTCTCTCTGCCCTTGTTTCCGTGGGCATTAAAAGTTTTAGTACCACTTAGCAAAATGTGCAAAGAAAATAAGTGCCAACATGATTTCTGGATACAATATTGTAAGTACATCATGAGCTATTTTGAAACAATGACTCATGCAAAGTGTTAATAAATGTGACTGTACAGAGATTGCTTGAAACTACGTTAGTTGAACTACAAAAGAGAAGAACACTTCTTAAATGCTGGTTCCATTCAAATCAGGATTAAGTGAGTCTGTAAACAACTTACCCATCTGTAAATGTGTCTGTCTTAAATAGCAGAATACCTATTAGATCAGATTAGTTCATGTACTGATGTACAGATTAGCTGTGTGTCAGTTTTCTGATGGAGAGTTTGGTAGATTGTACCATGAGCTTTATGGAGAACTATGCAGCTTTTACTTTTACTTTTACATTTTACTTTTGGCTGGGGGAAGGAGACAGGAGCAAACTGAGGGTATGTGTCTGGCCAGGGGGAGGGGATAGGAGCGGGATGGGGGTTTGCAGTCTCTGCAGAAGGGGTGAGAGGGTTGAGAGGGGTGGCTTGCTTTGTGGAGAGGATCTGGCAAGGCCTGAGGGAGAGGGGGGTTGGATTCGGATGGCAGAAGGGACCCAGCACCAGCAGCTCCTTCCTGGCTGCTCCACTCTGGACATGAAGTGGGAGCTGGAGCTGGAGCTGGAGCTGGAGCTGGAGCTGGAGCTGGAGCTGGAGCCGGAGCCGGAGCCTCCCATGCCCGGAAGGGACAGCCCATGCTGAGGCTGGCCACAGCATGAGGATGGAGATGGAGGCGGGTGAAGGTAGAATGAGGACACCGATGATGTCAGTCTCTCGTCCCACAGGCGCTCTCTCTCTCTCTCTCTCTCACAGACAGACAGACGTATTGTAAGTGTGTCTGGTATTTTTGTTGAAACCATCTGCCAATCCTACTTATAACTGTGGGCACTCAGGACATCTGCATATCAGGACCAATGTGTCTGAAGTTGTGTGGCTAAAGATGGAGGCACCAGAAGCAGTGAACACTTTAGAAAATTCTGGTCCAAATATTTATATCAGTTTCCATGTCTCTAAAATGGGGCTCACACCTACTGGAGTTGGTGAGGATTTGAGATGAAATTGTAGCTCCACTGATGTTATTGGAAGTTTTGCCATTGGCTTCAATAGTACCAGAATTTCATCCTCAAACTTCAGAAAAACATTGTAAAGATTTGCAAATACTTAAAAATGTCAAAATACAGGACAATGTAGCACTTTAAAGACTAACAAGATGGTTTATTAGATGATGAGCTTTCGTGGGCCAGACCCACTTCCTCAGATCAAATAGTGGAAGAAAGTGGTCACAACCATATATACCAAAGGATACAATTAAAAAAAATGAACAAATATGAAAAGGACAAATCATATTGCAGAACAGAAGGGGGATGCGGCGGGGGGGGGGGGGGGAGGAAGGAAGGTAAGTGTCTGTGAATTGATGATATTAGAGGTAGGGAGAGTGGGATGTTTGTGAGTTAATGGTATTAGAGGTGATAATTGGGGAAACTATCTTGGTAATGGGTGAGATAGTTCAAATGTTTGTTAAGTCCTTGTTGGAAAGTGTCAAATTTTAACATGAATGACAGTTCAGAGGATTCCCTTTCAAGTGCAGATGTAAAAGGTCTTTGTAGCAGAATGCAGGTGGTTAAGTCATTGAGAGAGTATCCTTTCTGGTTAAAATGGCAAGAAACTGTTTTCTCTTTGTGATCTTGTCTGATATCTGTTTTGTGGGCATTAATCCTTTGGCAAAGTGTCTGAGATGTTTGTCCAATGTACATAGCAGACGGACACTTTCGGCACATGATAGCATAGATTATATTTCTGGATGCGCAGGAATATGTGTTCTTGATCTTATAACTCACTTGGTTAGGTCCAATAATGGTATCAGCAGAATGAATATGTGGACAAAGCTGGCAACGGGGTTTGTTGCAAGGGAAGGTACCAGGGTTGGTATTAGTGTGGTATGTCCTGTGGTGGTTGGTAAGAATCATCTTGAGGTTAGGTGGTTGTCTATAGGAGACTATGGGTCTGTCTCCCAGAGCCTCTTTGAGTATGGTATCCTGTTCCAATATAGGCTGTAGTTTATTGATAATGTGTTGGACAGGTTTAAGTTGGGGGTTGTAGGTGATGACAAGTGGTGTTCTATTGTTGGTTTTCTTGGGTCTGTCTTGAAGTAGATGGTTTCTAGGTATTCGTCTGGCTCTTTCAATTTGCTTTTTTTTTCTAAGTTTGAGTTCATCTGTCCTGTTTGTTTCTCTCCTGAAGTCATAATATTCTTTGTTGCAAGATGTCATCATCACCTCTCTGAGTAAAATATACAAAATAATCAGCAGTATACTCTTTGTAAGGAACATATCTTTTGTGCATTTTTCTTCATCATTTTTTCCTACCTTCCAGCAGAATGCCAGATGACACCTGCCAAAAGGAAGAGTGAATTAGTTGCATGTTTGTGCTCTGCTGCACTCACTAGATATGTGTTACTTTGTCAAATTGAAAGACTACTTCTCATTTTCAGAGCATTAGTTGCTTTTTTGGTCTTGTACTTTAATGATAGCCTAATGCATAATTCCACAGACTACAAGAACACTGCCATTCTGCCAGCTGTGCTAGAATATAATGCAATGTATTTTATTTATTTTTGAGTCCACGGTAATTCAGATTGAAGTCCAGTTTATCTTTTCTTGGGTATTATAATGCAAATCCTTTCTATCTATTATATGCAATGAGACCATATATGAGCAGGAGATCGATACTGGAAAGAGGTAATTTTTGAAAATTTCATTTAAAAAGCAACCATATACTGGGAAGTGCTTATAAACTGTGAAATAGAGCATATACCTAATTATTGTTCTGGCATTGAAATATTTCAGGAAATGTGATATATTTATAGACAATGCAGAGGCTTTGTACTGTGTAAATAGTCTGAATGCTGTGTTCTCTTTGAAACAATGGGAACCCCATGAAAGTAAAGACTTCTGTATCCATGGAGAAAAAATGTGTCAAGGAAGGAAAAATAGGGACTGTATTTTACCTTCAGCCAGGGGAGCTAGTGTCTTCAGGCCCCCAGACAAGGTTTGGGGAAGGCCTGGCTCCTTGCATCAGAAGGGGAGGGGCCTTGGGTGGAAGGGGTGGGGGCAGGGCAGCCAGTCCTCATTGCTTTTCGGACCATAGTGCTGGCCCCTCCCAAACACCCAGTGTTTCAGCAACGATTTAAAGGGCCCAGGGTTCTGGCCACTGCAGCAGTAGCCACGGATCCCTTTGAATTGATGGGACCAGGGGAAATTGCCCTCTTTGTCCCCACCCCCACCCATTCCCCTGCCTGCCCCGTCTGTAGTCCTGGCTCCAGCCATTTTGTTACATGCTTGTGAACATCACCAGCAGAGATGGGTCCTGTGCTCTGGGCTTCCTATTTCCCCCTCCACAGCCCAGCTGGGCCATGCACTAGCCAACCCTGCTCTCCCTGTCCCCCTGCAGCCTAGCTGAGCCACACTTTGGGCTCACACCCTCCCTCCTTGCATCATGCACCCTTAATCCTAACCCTTTTCCCCCCTCCCCCATTGGGCTGGGATTCTCTGATCCTGGAACACTGGTTTATAGAGGTGCAACATATATTATATATGATGGCAATCCAGGTGTTAGATTGACTATTGTTTAGCAGTCAATTTACTTTGAGAGTCACTGGCACCAAAAAGAAAACGGATTGAAAATAGTCTTCCTTCGTTGCTGTAATTAATCCAGGTCACAGTCTTTTCCTTTTTTTTTTGTTTTTTAAATCATAGTTTCAAGGCACATTTATTTTGTTTTAGGGGTCCTGGTGAGTTGAGGGAATGTCAATCAGCCAGAGAGCTGCCCCTTGTACGTTGGCTGAGGAATCAGTGGAACATTTCTGTCCCCATGCATGGGGGTGTTGAGTACAGTATGGAGAGGAGTGCTGGAGAGTACTAGCAATTCAGTTTAGCAAATCCATCAAGGATTTTGTTGGGTTTTTTTAAGACAGAAGCTATGCAACCTTAAAAGGACTTGTTTAATTTTTTGTGTGTGTCTACAGAATATCTCAAGTTTGTAAGGAGCCAGCAAATCCTCTCCTCTCCTCCCCCTGACTCCTTTTAAGTGAAAATTATGGAATAATTCACATTCCGTGTTTTACTGAAATTCATATTCCATTTCACAACTTCAAATAATATAATAAAATCTGACAGTGAAAAAGCAGCATGTGGACTATTGTATCATTCACATTTAAAAAATAGGTGGGGAAGAAATGCTGGCTTCTTACATCCTTGACATAGTGAGCACAGGGGAAAAACAGAAATGTAAACAAGTCCTTTTAAGGTGATATAAGCAGTATAACTAATTGCCAAGGCTATTGGTGCTGGATAAATCATTAAATATACAAATGGAGTAATGCAAGAGGCACCAAAGGGGAATGGAGAACAGAAAAAGGGGGCAGAGCAGCCATAAAGATTGAGACATATTATAGTGTCTTTGCCTCAAAATAGGTTCTGGTAGCAGTAGTATATTTGCATTGTGCATGACTGGGGAGGTGGTCACTTTGAGTACGTCTACACTGTTTGGAATAGTTATTCTGAAATAGCTTATTTTGATACAGCACGTCTACACTGCAGGGAAACATCAAAATTAGTCTGTGGCAGGCTTCCCTAATGTAGATGTGCTTTCTCAATTTAGAGCCCCAGAAGGCACTGGGGAGGAATAATTTAGAACGGCCATGATGAAGTGCTATTTTGAAACAGCAGCAGCGTAGTGTCTACACATGCCTTATTTTGAAATAACTATTTCAGAATAGGCGTTATTCCTCGTAGAATGAGGTTTACAGATTTTGAAATAAGCCGTCCATTACAGGCAGTCCCTGGGTTACATACAAGATAGGGACTGTAGGTTTGTTCTTAAGTTGAATTTGTATGTAAGTCGGAACTGGTACATATTGTAGGGGAAACTCTAGCCAAACATTTCTCCAGAGCTCAGTTTTATTCTCCCACACCTCACTTCCCTCAGTCCTTTATTCTCAAGCTGAGGTGTCTGCTGAGAGAAGCCGCTCCGTGTCTCCCTGGTCTGCTTGGGGGGGAGGGGGGCGCTAGCTTCGTGTCTCCCTGGTCTGCTGGGGGGAAGCAGCTAGTGCGGAGTTGCCTCACCCCGTTTGTAAGTAGGGATCCGATGTAAGTCGGATCCATGTAACCCGGGGACTGCCTGTATTTCAAAATTATTTTGAAAAATTGGAATGGCTGTGTAGATGCTCGCATTGTTATTTCGAAATAACTTTAGTTATCACAAAGAAATGATCAGTGTGGACTCACCCTTAAAGAAAGACCTGAATGTGTTTTACAGGCTTCCATAAATTATTAATGAAAGTAATAATTAAGGCTATTTAGATTTCAGTTTATATGATTTGGTAACAGAACTGAGTAGCATAGTATAATGATCATTTGCCTGTCATTACACAGAATGCTGTCTTACCTCACAGATATTTTGTAGCAGTGAAACTGTCTGAGCTACTGAACAAACCGAGAAGTTTGGTTGTTGCTTTTCATGCACTGAATTTTTTCCCAAGTGCTTTATAAGCCTGTCTTTCTAATCCCTCCTGCATTTCAGTGACTAGCTTTCCTTCCAGCAGGCCGATCATTTGCATGATTAGTTGTGACATTTGACAGTATAGTAGGCAACAATATAGCAAGCTCTTGGTTTAAAAATTGAGTAACTAGATTGAATCTGCGAGATTCCAGCATCATTTGTGTACAACATGTGGCTTTGATACAGAACAATAAGCTTGTATTTAATACTTTGCCAGTCTGAGGATTCAGCACAGGGTACCTTGCAGAATATTTTGTAAAATCAAGCCCTGGAACAACACACCATGTTATAAAACAATGGCATTTCTTAATTCTACATATGATATGAAGGGCTTTATTCTAGAGATGTTAGTGGTTAACAGTTATGGGTTAACTAGTTAGGGCTTGGAGCAGCCCTTTGCCTGCCATGGGCAGGCACGCTTCAGCCCAGCCGGAGCAGCCCCCACCCATGGCAGGATGAGGGGAAGTTGCTCTACCGGCTACTCTCCCTGTTTAATCAGTTAGCCAGTTAAACATAACCTTTATTCCTTTAGGCATTGTGTTCCATGGATTTCAAGAAGCATGATTATCATGGGATTCTGTACTCACTGCTGGAGTGCCTTCTTCTGGCTGCATCTGGGGATTAGCTCTGCCAGTCTGATGCCCCCTCCTGCAGTTACTCACTCTGTCTCTGTTTTGCTGTTTTGGAACTCACCTGCTCCCTCTTTGTGGCTTGGCCCTCTGGCCAGTTCACTGTAATTTCTCTCTTATATGGGGGCACATGTGTCAAAGTCTCACAGGACCCACTTGCCTCTTTCCTTTTGTTGCACCTTAAAAGTGCCACTTTCCCAGTGGCTGGTAGGGGAACCCAGGCCCATCTTCTATACTGTGTTCCAGCTCAGGGAACCCAAGGAGAGAGCACTACCTACAAAAAGCAGTCAGGGTTTGCAGTCCTAAATCTTACAGCTGTAACCCTGGGCTATTTCCTACATTATCTTCTCTTGTCCTGGTAATGAGTGACTGCAACTTCTTTCTTTCTGCATCTCCCTTCTACTGCGCTTTCTACAGGTGTTTCTTGTTCCTCTCCAGTTGAGCTTCATATCTAATCAATTCTCCTTGCTCCCTGACTGCTCATCCAGGTGCAGCCTGGAGACAGTTGATGGGCCTACCTGACCCCCTAAATCCAGTCAGGGTTTATGTGGGGTTAACACCTCATCACAATGATATTCATACTCCAAAAGTAAAATTCCAAATGGAAAATTCTTTTCCTCCTCAGCCTACCTGCTCTGAAACAGCAAATTATTTGGCCTATGTTGACTTCACCAGTAGTGAATGAGTCATTGAGTTCAAATCTGGCCACAAGTATAATTTATTCAAATTTTTTTTCAAGCATTTCCCTTGTTATATGTGGATTGTTTAACACATATTTCATAGCTCTACTGATACCAGTGTTCTCTGCATTATAAGGTTCTGATCTGATACAAAATATATCGAAATGATACAGTAGGTTGTGTTGGTGTGGTTTATAGGTGAAAGAAGGTATAGAGTCAAACACAGTAAAAATCTAAAATGAATTAAATGGTAGAATCTCTATGGATAGAAATTTCATGCTTAAACAATACGAGTATAGCGGTAGGGATATACTACTCACCACCTAGTCAGGAAAGTGACTGTGAAATGCTCAGGGAAATTAGAGAGGTCTGAAAGCCATAAAATTGAATAATGATGAGGAAATTCAGCTATCTTTATACTGACTGTGCATAGGTCACCTCAGGAATTGGCACAGAAATAAAATATCTTGACACCATATATGTCTGCTCTTGGAGCAACTTGTCCTGAAACCCACAAGGGTGAAGGCAGTTGTTGATTTAGTCTTTAGTGCACAGAATCTGGGCCAAGAGGTGAATATAGGTGAACCTCTTCATAATAGCAACCATAATACATTTAACATCCTTGTAGGAATAAAATGCCAAAGAAACCCACCACAGTAACATTTAACTTAAAGAAGGCAAACTGCAGAAAATGAGGAAGGTAATTAAATGGAAAGAAACAGTCACAAGGGTAAAATCTCTGCAAACTGCATATTAGGGATGTTACAATTAGATTAATCAATATAATAGTTGATGGAATTTCCATCGACTATTTGATTAGTTGATAAGGGCTCTTCCACTTTCAAATGTAGCAAGAGCCCGCCCGGCTATTGCTACATTTCAAAGGTGGGAGTGCTACCTGGTGTTCCGCCTTTGAAATGTACAAGAGCCGCAGCACGGGCTCTTGCGGTGTTTCAATCCTTGAAATGTACATGGAGCCTGGGGCTAGTGGTGGACTCTGGGTGGGCGGGGGGCAGGGGTGCAGCATAGGAGAGGACAGAGGTGCAGCGGTGGCATTCCACCTTTGAAATGTGCAAGAGTCCCCACTGGCACTCTTGTACATTTCAAAGCGGAAGCGCCACAAAGAGCCTGGGGCCAGCGAGGGATTCTGAGTCATGTGCTAGCCCCAGGCCTCTATGTGGCACTTCCGATTTGAAATGTACAAGAGCTCCAGCAGGGACTCTTGCGAATTTCAAATGTGGAACACCATTGCTGCACCCCTATGCTAGAGCTGGAGCTGGAGCTGGATTGGCTCCCCCCAGCATCCTCTCCTCTTCCTGCCCTCCCTTGCTGCCTCTTTCTGATAGAGGCAACAAGGGGGGAAGCGACTAGTCGACTAGTGTGTTGATGGTCTGATAAGGTTTTGCTTATCAGATAGCTGACTAGTCGATTAGTTGCTTGCATCCCTATGGCAAATGTCTGTTTAGAAGCATACTAGCAGCTCAAACTACACCGATACCTCAGATTTTTAAAAAAACACCAAAAAATACCACTAGGGCTAACCAGAGTACAATGAATGGTGTGGAGAAGGTAAATAGAAACGTGTTATTTATCCCTTGACATAATGATATTAATAGACAGCAGGTTTAAAACAGAGAAAAGGAAGTACTTTTTTATACTGCACTCAGCCTGTGGAGTTGTAAGGGCTAAAAGTACAACTGGAGTCAAAAAAGAATTACATAAGGTTATGAAAGATCTGTTCCTTCATACCTATTAGTTAAGGTGGTGAGGAATTTAATTGCAGGACTAATTGATAGAAGGTAAACGTTGGCACTGGATGACGAGATGGAACACTCTAAATTGATCTTTTCTGTTCATTCACTTAGAAGCACCTGGTGCTGGCCACTGTCAGAAATAGGATATTGTTCTAGATGAATCATTCATTTGACCCGGTATGGCTTTTCTGAGGTAAAAGGGAGACTGCTGATTTTAAAGGGAACTGGATCAATTCCAAGTCATCCTTTTACTGATGTTGCTGGTTCGCTGTATGTCAGACAATCCATCATAGTTTAAACATTGTCTAGTTACTGTGTCTTTTGCTGAAGATGGCTCCAGTGCTATTCTTCAAAAACTGACAAGGCAATCATTTTCACTGACTTCATTTGTAGTTGCAGAGATGTGTTGGGAAGCAGAGTAACTTAATCTATTTTCAAAAGCTTCAGAGGGGTAGCCGAATTAGTCTGTACAGGATAAACTTAAAAACCAACAGATAGTCTGGTAGCACTTTAAAGACTAACAAAATATGTAGATGGCATCATGAGCTTTCATGGGCACATCTGGTCATCCAACACTCCGGTCATCTGAAGAAGTGGGCTATTTATCTATTTTATAGGTCCTTTATGTAGTTACTAGCAAGAACGAATGAGCCCCATTGCGCTACATTTTTTTTTTTAATTTTGGGCTTGCCTAGTTTATTGATTGTATACTGATTACATTGCTGATTTAGTTTCCCTAATTAGCACCCTGATATTTGGTAGATTCTTGTCCCAAGATTAGGCAGAGTGTTATCAACATCACTGTTAAGTTGGGGGCTTCAGCGTGCACAGTTGCAACACTCACATTTATGAAATCACACTGTATTTATAAAAGTACTTTTATTAACTCTAACCCACCAATAAAGAATGAGCTGAGCATCCATATACTTACAGCATTCCTTGCAAAACCACCTGAAATATTAGTTCTCACCTTCCTCGACTTTCCCCTTGCTGTCACCAGGGGTCCTCATCATCCTGGCATCTTCCAAGAGCTACCTCTATTCCTTCCAAATCACATAGCCTGGGATATAGCTTGTCAGAGCTGTCCTTACCCACAGGCAAAATAAGCAGTTGTGTAGGACACCCAAAGATTAGGGGCACCACTGATTCTAAGGGCTCATCTAGACTACATGGAAGATTCGAAAGAGGATATGGAAATTCTGTGGGAATTTGCATATCTTCTTCCAATCTCACTTTAGAAAGCAGAGCTTCAAAAGTGAAAGTAATCAAGACATGTATTTTTTGGCAACCCTCCCTTTTATCGAAAAGCCGCCTTTCCTTAAAAAATGAGGAGAGTGAGATTGGAAGAAGATATGCAAATTCCGCAGGAATTTACATATCCTCTTTCAAAACTTCCACGTAGTCTAGATGAGCCCTTAATGTCCACCCAGCTGTCTCTTCCTATCCCTGTTTTGTGACTCTGCTTCCCCCTGAAAGAATCTAATTAACTTAAAAGGGAAAAGGCCTTCCAGAGCTATTAGCAGAACCTGGGAAAGACCCCTTCAAGTGGTAATGAAGCCATCTAACAGGCATTTGTTACCCCTGTCAGTTTCTGAATTTTCTACATTAGTCTATAGGACCTTAGTTTAAAACTTGTTTTAAAATATTTCATTATTGAGTTACTGAAGATTATAAAATCGCATTTCTAAAAAATCGTCCTCCTTCATGGCTGCCATTGGTTATATGGGCACCAGTGTAATAGTACTGTGTAGGTCCCATAAATCCTAAGGATGGCCCTGAAAACATTAGGCTGATGCCTCTATGCCTAATGTATATTCAGTAGAGGTTTTAGACCCTTTTCCATATGTAATTACCTATTAATACTGGGATTCCCTTCTCCCATGTGTTATTAATCCGTTTACATCAAGCTTATTAGCATACATGTCAATTCATTACCATACCATTCTTGTGGTCAAACATTTATTGTCCCTAACTAAAAAATTTCCCAAGCTGGTAGAAACTAGTATCTTGTGATTACCTACCAGCAGTGTAGTCACTACAGCATTCTATCTTATATCATCTTATGATCTAGGGTTACTCTTGGTTAGCTACTTATGCTAAAGCCTTTGGGCCTCATACCTTAATTAGTTTAGCTAAACTAATTGTCTTACAGGCCTTGAGGCCAATAGGCTCATTACATTATTGCTTTAACTTCTACCTGTACCTCACCTAGTAAATACCTATACCTGCTTAGTTACTCTTCCCTCTGCAATTTGAAACTCTCATTTTGGGGGAAAGGACAGGCCAGAGACACCAGCCTGTGGGAAGCCCCTTTTAGCAGAGCCTGTTCAGGAGCATATTGATAAGAAACCAAGAGACTTGACTTTGACAGTGAAGAATTCTCCCCCTCCAAAAAAGAATTGCAAATTTTATTTATCAATAAATAAATGTGGAAACTCCAGCATGCCAGTGGAGAACAGAGGTGACTGGCTACCCGGAGGTGGAAAGTCTCCCTGCAGGTCACACCTGAACCTGACAGCACAAGGGCTGGGCCTGCCTGTATATTTGAGGGAGGGCTGAAAGGTGATCTCCCACCTCAATGCGGCCAGTGGCATTCATTCCCTACTACTGTGCTGATGCACCAGGTGTGGGCAGGCAGGCTCAGCCTAGCTGGATTCAAGGGACTGGGGGGACAGAGGAGGGGCCTGTCCTGTCCCTGATTTGTCTCTGTCCGCACCTCTTGCCCCCGCCAGTCTAGCCCCTGCCAAGTGATTTACTTCCTTGACTACACTGGGCACCTAAAAGGACATGCCTGCACTGCTTGGGAGGGGCTTGAGGCTTCCCTTTGCTTCCTCATCAGAAAATCAAGGCATTTTCTTGTGTTACAGGAATACTTAAGGGAAAAAAAAGATGATGCTATCATTTTGAACATCTCAGAAACTTGTTTTCTTAAAATCTTCTTAATAGTCCCTCAGGGCACTTAGTTACGATAAAGACATGATTGTTTTATAATTCATTTGAAAAACACTTGGTTCTTTATGTTCTTGATACCTTTAAAAATCTAGCAACAATGTTGAAGAGTTGGGAAAAGTAGCATAAAGAACTAATGCATTTCTTGAGAAGGAAATGTTGCTATTTGTATTTTGTGTGGTTGTCAGTGAATTATAGGAGATGAAATCTTCTCTTTGCTGATTGGGAAAATATTACCAAGTATTTTATTTTCTTTCACTTAGGAGGAACAAAGAATAATAATAATAATAACTTGCAAACTATTCTACTGTTAAACAATGTATGACTCATCAATAATGGGTACAACTTAAAAATCACAATTTTGCATGAAAATATACTTACTACTCTTACAAATAGTACCAAAGGTTACTTACAATTGAAAGAACTCAGAGGTTACTTGTTTTTCTAGATTTTTGCAATCCACTTAGTTTGTGCACTTGGTAATATTTCATGTACAGTCAGTTTTACTCTACAAGTCACCTCCAAATTTTCTTTCCTGTTTGTGTGGGCTTCTCAATCACACAGCAGAGGAGAGAATATGTTTTAAAGCTGAAAAATTTGGCTGCAGAAACATGAAAACAAACAAGATTCTGGAGCATTTTTACTCAGTTTTTGAAGCAGGTTTGATTTTGATTTGTCACAGTCCTTTTAAAATCATATGTCGTTAGAACAATTTTCTTTAAGAACCTTAATGTTTAGGAAATATAGTTGAAATATTTGTTGTTTCTTGACTACCAGATCCCACATGGAGAGGCAAAAGACAAATGCTTGTGAAATTTTTATCAAACTGGAATGATGTTCTGCAAGTCTAGGGTTGCCAGGTGTCTGGTATTGTACCTGACAGTCTGGTATTTGCGCCCTCTGTCCAGTAAAAAAAATAAGAAAATACCGGACATGTGTAATGTCCGGTATTTTCTGATATTTCCGGCTGCGCACTGGACAGAAGCCTGGCATGGGCGGGGAACTGCTGGGAGTTCCAGCTGGGAGGTGGGGCCGCAATTGCTACCGGGAGCCCTCAGTTGGTTGAGTGTGAGGAGGAGGGGAAGCCTCCTCCTCGCTCCTGCATTGCCGGGAGCCTGTGTGGGACAGGCAGCAAGTGCCCAGGTCAGTCCCGCTCTCCCCCAGCCAATTTGCTCACCCCCCCTTCCCGTCTGGCTGGTTCTCCCCCACTTCCCCTCCTGATATTCTCCAGTCAGCCCCCCTGCACCCTCCCGAGCTCTGCTTCCCACCTGCCCGTTCCTCTTCCTGATCTCCCCTGGCAAGCCCCGCTGCACCTCTCCCTGCCCCCACCAGCTCTGCTTCCCGCCCCCTTCCTCCCAGACCATCCGCCCCGCTACACCTCCCCTCCACCAGCTGTGCTTCCTGGCCCCCCCCTTCCTCCTGGCCAGAGCCGCTGCACCCCTCACCCCCGCCAGCTCTGCTTCCCACTCCCCCTTCCTCTTGGCTACCCTCGTGGCCCCCGATCCCCGCCAGCTGTGCTTCCCGACCCCCCCCTTACTCCCGGCCAGCCCAGCCCCCTTCTGGCCTGTCCCCCCTCCCCTGATATCACGCAGCCAGCCCCGTTCCACCCGCCCCCCCACAACCTCCTAATTCCTGTTGGCCCCCCAATCTCTCCCGGCTAGCCCTGTTGCCACCCCCACTTCCTGGCCAGCAGCACTCCCTTCCTGGCCAGCCCCCTCTCCCCCAATGAAGTGTGTTCGGGGTGTGTGTGTGGGTTTTTTTTTTTCAAATGATTACCTGGTACCCGCTAGCAGTGATCCAGGTTCTCAGAGGATTTTTTTTTGCTCAACAACTTTGGTCCCCCCCCCCCTTTTTTTTCCTTCAACAAAATTTTTTCCCGGTGTTTTTTTTTTGGGGGGGGGGAAGGGGTTTTGGTATTTTTCTTTCAGCCATCTGGCAATCCTATCTGCAACAGCAGCAAATAAATCAAAGCTTCTCTATGACACTTCATTTTCAGCTCTGCATTAAAATGCTTTTAGAGAGCTTTAAATATTCCTTTTGTGTCAGGTGGAAAGACATTGTTCTATTTTTTTCTAAGGATACAAGTGGAAGGGAGATTTATTGTAATGACATCCTGGCTTTCCAAAAAATTCATTTAATATTTTGGGTTTGTTCGTTTTGATGAAGAAATAATTTTGGTTTTAGATAGTGCTGATATATAAAAGAATTAATTTCACTATAATATGGAAGTACTTATAAACTGAAATCTTGAATTTAAACTTGAAGTGGCAGAAAATGCCATGAGAGCAGCTAAATTAAATACCATTTTCTGTATGTATACTGATTTGTCAGTTATAAAAATAGTTAATATCATAACAATATAGGAACTAAATAAAATTAGGAGTCTTGTATTAAAAAGTCCAGTGTGAAACTTATTCTCTGACTTGATGCTAGCAGATATTTTTATCCTATTAAGATGTACTGTATTTAAAATATTTAGCAATTTCTAGACTCTGGGTGATGGTGTAATTTTGAAGAATTGGGTGCGAGCATGTGGTTCCAAACTTGGTTCTGTTATGTTGGTGAAAATTCATAGTAAACACACACAGGTTTTATCCCCGATATTCATCAGCAGAGCTGAGAATCAGGTCCATCTTCTTCCTTTACAGCAACTGGCAGTCCTGCGTTGTATTTACTATATAAATGAGGGATAAAATAGAGAAATTCCCAAGTAATATGTTAGTGCTTATACATATACAGCTACATTTCCTTGAAAATGAGATTTATTTTAAAAAAACTCCAAGGCTTTGAAATACTAAATCTTATCACAGTACAGCTCACATTATTACAGATTAGTGAACAAACTGATGACGCTTTCTGGCCACAAATGGCCATGAGTCACATCAAAGGAAACTCAACAGATAAAGGATGGGCATTCCTGGGATTGTATAAAAGAAGGGAAAAGGGCACAAGATATTATCAATTATGGAGGGGTATAATGCCAGTGTGATTCATCAAATGTAGAGCCAAGCTCTATGGATTGGACAAACACTGCTTAGACTGACCCTTGGGTGAAAATTACATTATAAGCCAAGGCAATAGCTTTGCGTTTTATGGATACCTTTTACCTGTAAAATTATGTTTCCAAATTCTTTTATTTGAATTTTTAACTCAAGCTTTGCGAAATAAACTTCTTTGTTTTTACTATAAACACACAGTGTCTTGTAGTAAGGAGAATACTGAATCACATCAAGTCCGCAAAAAGGCAGTGGATTGATGTGCATCACAGGTACCCAGAAGACAAGGGGCTGGGCACTCAGTGTAGCTGAATGGTGGCATGTGCAAATTGCTGACCTGCAGTGGGAAAGAGTGGGGCTTACAGTAACTTGGAGTGGAACAGTTGTGTGATCTGCAGCCAGCAGCTTTGAGAACTCCCCCCAGTGGGCACAGACCAGATTCCCTTGTGTTGTAAGCAGATGATAGCAATTCACTCCAGACGCTTCAGTTAACTGTGGAAGGTACACAGTGAGTTAGTGGTTGGCTATGATGACTGCTGGGCAAAACTGGGAGGCAAGGTCAAATCAGGATCTTAGATGCCTATATGCAAATGGGAGAAGTATGGGAAGTAAGCAGGAAGAACTGGAAGTGCTAATAAATAAGTACAATTATGATATTGTTGGCATCACAGAAACTTGGTGGGATAATACACATGATTGGAATGTTTGTATGGAAGGATACAGCTTGCTCAGGAAGGATAGACAGGGAAAAAAGGGAGGAGGTGTTGCCTTATACATTAAAAATGAACACATTTGGAGTGAGGTGGAGATGGACATAGGAGACGGAAGTGTTGAGAGTCTCTGGGTTAGGCTAAAAGGGATTTAAAAATCATGCTAGGAGTCTACTACAGGCCACCTACCCAGGTGGAAGAAGTGGATGAGGCTTTTTTTAAACAACTAACAAAATCATCCAAAGCCCAAGATTTGGTGGTGATGGGGGACTTCAACTATCCAGATATATGTTGGGAAAATAACACTGAGGGGCACAGACTATTCAATAAGTTCTTGGACTGCATTGGAGACAACTTTTTATTTTAGAAGGTTGAAAAAGCTATCAGGGGGGCAGCTGTTCTAGATTTGAGCCTAACAAATAGGGAGGGAACTGGTTGAGAATTTGAAAGTGGAAGGCAGCTTGGGTGAAAGTGATCATGAAATCATAGAGTTCACTATTCTAAGGAAGGGTAGAAGGGAGAACAGCAAAATAGAGACCATGGATTTCAGGAAGGCGGATTTTGGTAAGCTCAGAGAGCTGATAGGTAAGGTCCCATGGGAATCGAGACTGAGGGGAAAACAACTGAGGAGAGTTGGCAGTTTTTCAAAGAGACATTGTCAAGGGAACAAAAGCAAGCTATTCCGATGTGTCGGAAAGATAGAAAATATGACAAAAGACCACCTTGGCTTAACCATGAGATTTTACATGATCTAAACATAAAAAGGAGTCATATAAAAAATGGAAAGTAGGACAAATTTCAAAGGATGAATATAGGCAAACAGCACAGGAATGCAGGGGCAAGATTAGAAAGGCAAAGGCACAGAATGAGCTCAAACTAGCTACTGGAATAAAGGGAAAGAATACTTTTTATAAATGCATTAGAAGCAAGAGGAAGACCAAGGACAGGGTAGGCCCACTAGTCAGTGAGGAGGGAGAAACAGTAACAGGAAACTTGGAAATGGCAGAGATGCTCAATGACTTCTTTGTTTCGGTCTTCACCGAGAAGTCTGCAGGATTGCCTAACATAGTGAATGCTAGTGGGACGGGGGTAGTTTTAGAAGGTAAAATAAAAAAAGAACAAGTTAAAAATCACCTAGAAAAGTTAGATGCCTGCTAGTCACAAGGGCCTGATGAAATGCATCCTAGAATACTCAAGGAGCTGATAGAGGAGGGATCTGAGCCTCTAGATATCATCTTTGGAAACTCATGGGAAACAGGAGAGATTCCAGAGGACTGGAAAAGGGCAAATAAAGAGCCCATCTATAAAAAGGGAAATAAGAACAACGCAGGAAACTACAGACCAGTTAGTTTAACTTCTGTGCCAGAGATGATAATGGAGCAAGTAATTAAGGAAATCATCTTAAACACTTGGAAAGTGGCAAGGTGATAGGGAACAGCCAGCATGGATTTGTAAAGAACAAATCATGTCAAACCAATCTGATAACTTTCTTTAATAGGATAACGAGTCTTGTGGATAAGGGAGAAGCGGTGGATGTGATATACTTAGACCTTAGTAAGGCGTTTGATACAGTCTCACATGATATTCTTATCAATAAACTAGGTAAATACAACTTAGATGGGGCTACTATAAGGTGGGTGCATAAATGGCTGGATAACCGTACTCAGAGAGTAGTTATTAATGGTTCACAATCATGCTGGAAAGGCATAACAAGGAGGTTCTGCAGGGGTCTGTTCTGGGATTGGCTCTGTTCAATATCTTCATCAACAATTTAGATATTGGTATAGAAAGTACGCTTATTAAGTTTGCAGATGATACCAAGCTGGGAGGGGTTGCGACTAATCTGGAGGATAGGGTCACAATTCAAAATGACCTGGACAAATTGGAGAAATGGTCTGAGGTAAATAGGATGAAGTTTAATAAGGACAAATGCAAAGTGCTCCACTTAGGAACGAACAATCAGTTTCAAACATACAGAAAGGGAAGTGACTGTCTGGAAACGACTATGGCAGAAAGGAATCTAGGGGTTATAGTGGACCACAAGTTGAATATGAGTCAGCAGTGTGATGCCGTTGCAAAGAAAGCAAACATGATTCTGGAATGCATTAACAGGTGTGTTGTGAGCAAGACACGAGAAGTCATTCTTCCGCTCTACTCTGCCCTGGTTAGGCCTCAATTGGAGTATTGTGTCCAGTTCTGGGCACCACATTTCAAGAAAGATGTGGAGAAATTGGAGAGGGTCCAGAGAAGAGCAACAAGAATGATTAAAGGTCTAGAGAACATGACCTATGAGGGAAGGCTGAAGGAATTGGGTTTGTTTAGTTTAGAAAAGAGAAGATTGGGGTGGGGGTGGGAGGACAGGATAGTAGTTTTCAGATATCTAAAAGGGTGTCATCATGAGGAGGGAGAAAACTTGTTCATCTTGGCCTTTGGGGATAGACCAAGAAGCAATGGGCTCAAACTGCAGCAAGGGAGGTTTAGGTTGGACATTAGGAAAAAGTTCCTAACTGTCAGGGTGGTCAGGCACTGGAATAAATTGCCCAGGGAGGGTGGAATCTCCATCTGTGGAGATATTTAAGAGTAGGTTAGATAAATGTCCATCAGGGATGGTCTAGACAGTATTTGGTCCTGCCATGGGGGCAGGGGACTGGACTCAATGACCTCTCGAGATCCTTTCCAGTCCTAGTATTCTATGATTCTTTAGATGCAACATTTTACAAGTTCCATCAGTTAGCATTATAGATTCTGATTTGGATTTTGCTGTCCACTATGTAAAATCTCCTTAGAAACTAGGAAATAACTTTCCCCTCCCCACTATTCACTTATTTATTTTGTCTTGTCTTTGATGGAAGTGCTAAAGCCTAGTCCTCTGCCTACTCCACCCATAAAGCAGCTGTTGACGTCCTTGAAGACTTCTATGCGTTTGGAGTACATTTTTCAAAGGCACCTAAATAACTTTTGGAACTTAGGAGATTTTTAAAACAGGATTTAGGAGTCTGAGTCCCTTATGTGATTTTGAAACTTTTATCTAGTGTGCTAGGGCAGAGTTTCTCAAAGTGGGCCATGGGCCTGCTTTGAGAGAACTGCTGGCTGGCCCTCTGCTTTGTTTATCTAGAGCATGGGTAGGCAATAATTTTTGATGGGAGATGGGGCACACCAAGATTTTGGAAAGTGGTCAAAGGCCGCACTCTTCCATGATATTAATGGAGATGCGGGGTCTGGAATGGAGGTTGGGTGCACAAGGGAGCTTGGGGTAAGGGACTGGGATGCAGGAGGGAGACTGGAGTCTGGGAGGGAGTTGGGATGAAGCAGGCGGTTGTGAGCTAGGGCAGGAGTTTGGGATGTGATCTAGGTAGGAGGGGATTGTGATCTGGAGCAGGAGATCGGGGTGCCAGATCTGGAAGGCGGTATGAGTGTAAGAGGGGACAGAGGGTTTGGGTATGTTGAATGGGGGAGAGGAGAGCAGAGGGTCGGGGCAGGAAAGGTCTGGGGTACCAGAAGCAGGCTGTGGCCAAGAGACTTATTTGTCAGCTGCCAAAATAGCGTGGCTGCCTGCAGAGCTTAAAACGTTTCCCAGCTAACCAGCCTGCTTGCCTGGCCATGTGCCTCATGAATGACTGAGCCCAGGAGAGGAGGCTGATTAGCTCCAGTTTCAAAACAGAAACAGAGCCCTGCAGCCGCTTTTCTGCCTGGTGTGTGGGGCTGCAGGCAAGCAGGGGAGCCTTCCTGAGGCTCCCCACTGTGTCCGCTGGCTGGATCTGGTGGCTTGGTGGACAGGATCTGGCCTATGGGCTATATTTTGCCCAGGCCTGATCTAAACGCTCCATAGCCACAAAGCCTCATGACTCCCATTGGCTCTTGATTTTCCATTTTCAGCCAAGGGGAGCCATGGGAAATGGCCGCCACTTCCCGTGTCTTCTCTTGGCTGGAAACGGTGAACTGGAGGCTATAGAGTCTTTAGATAAACAAAGCAGAGTGGCCCATTAGTGGCTTTCTGAAAATGGACCTGTGGCCCACTTTGAGAAATGCTGGCCTATGGGATTGAATTCCTACTGTACTGAACTTTCTTGTAGGATAAGAAAATATCTGCCTTTTTTGGATTATTTCTATCTATGCATTATTGTGGATAGTATTAACAAGAAGGTGTATGCTTCAGGGAACCTTTCTGGGCACTAACAGTATAAAACACTATCACTTGTTTCTCCCTGCTAGAAAATAAATCTGTTTTCTAGGTAACTGCCACAGCAAAGCCAGAGTTCATGCAGAGAGTGCAGATTCAGCCTCAAGACACACTGGAATGACGATGCCATGGATTTGTGGGGGAAAACAGTTGAAGTTTTATTAAACATCACGATAAACCACAATGAAAACAATTACATTCGTGCAAAATGTTAAGAAGCTCAACTAATCCTATGGCTCAGATTCTGAGGTCATATCCTTATTGCCCCGTGTGCTGGCAGACTCCCAACACCAAGGGGAAGTTCTGTCTGCACTATTTAAATCCTTAGCTGACAACCCTTCCAGCCCAAGAGAAATTCTTCCCCATGGGAGTGCTTTACTATCAGCTCTGGACTTGGTAAATACTTACATAGATGAGATATGCTCCTTTCCCAGCATACTGAGGAACACCATTGCCTAATTTCTCTTGCAAACATCCCTTGATACAAGTTCCGTAAACCCTTGATCTCTTTCCATCGTGCAGATGAGTTATCCTGCTACTAAGCACAATTGTGTGCACGCTGGAGGCTAGAAAGCTTTGATTTGTGGAGGTTCTTGCAGTTTCAAATTCACCCAATTTCAAAAGGTGGGGCGGGAGGCTGAGGGTTTCTGCATAGGTAGAGATGAGATGTGCTGAAGGCATATTTAAACATGAGAAGCCCAGGAGGAAAAGGAAAGTTCGTAGATATGTAACATGAACACAAATGGGAAGCAGGAATTGAGGAGGAAAAGAGAAGTGGTGTTCTAAGATAGTCCATTTGCTTAAAGAAACATTTTCTCCTTTCTTACAGTTTGTGAAGAAAGCTGAGGAACAGCCACCAGTTCATTTAGTCAGAGTTTTTTTGAGACATACTGATAAAACTATCTGTATTTCTGTGTTTGTGGGCCAACTTCAGATGTCTTGAACTTCAAGTGCTACGTGCTTGCAGCCCAAAATAAGAGCTAGTGTGAAAATTAGGCTACATGTGAATAATTGTGCCTAAGTCCAACATTTAAACAGCACTGCCATTCGCAAAACTCCAGCTTCAGATGATGCCAAAACCTGTAGGCTCCAACAGGCCTTAAGCAATTTCATTTCTGCTGGCATGCACGCACAAATCCACCTGCAAGTGCCGAGCAGCTCAGAGCCTAACTCATACTAGCAGATTCACAAATTTGGCATTTCCCCACCTACCTCAGTGGCAGGGCCTAACTGATCGGCTTAGAGCAGTGATCTCCAACCTTTTTAACCACAAGATCACTTTTTCAATTTAAGTGCAATGTAAGATCTACCTCCAACCCAAATACCCTTGACCCACTTCCTTCCTGCCCCTTCTTTGAGGCCCTGTACCTGCTCCACCCCTTCTCTGAGGCCTCACCCTGCTCACTCCATCCCTCTGGAGTAGGGGGTTGAGGTGCAGACTCTGGTCTTGGGCCAAAGGGTTTGGAGTGTGGAGGTGCTCGGGACTTAACCCAGGGTGGGGGATTGGGGTCCAGGAGGGGTTTTATGGTGCAAGGTCTGGGAAGGAGTTTGGGTGCAGGAGGACTCACGTCTAGGGCATGAGGTTAGGTGTAGGAGATGGTTCAGGGCTGGGACAGGGGTTGAGGAAGCAGGTTGTGGCAGACACCATTTAACTGAGACAGTTTCCGGGTGGTGAAGCAGTGGGGTTAAAGCAGGCTTACTCTTGCTCTGGTCCTGAACCACTCCTGAAAGCAGCTGGCATGTACAGCAATGGCTCCATGTGCTGCCCCTCTAGGGTTGCCAGATGGTTTAACAAAAAATACCGAATACCAGGAAAAAATTCTATTGAGGGGAAAAAAAAGCGGGGAGACCAAAGTTAAGGAAGAAAAGGGGGGGAGTGCTACACCTTTAAATGGCCCCGCACTCCTTACTCCCCCACCCCCACCAGACACGGTAGGGGAAAATTGTCCCTGCCGGGCTTCCATCCAAGGGAAACAGGAAATACCAGACATTTCACATGTCCAGTATTTTCTGGGTTTTGTTTTTTCTTTTTTTTTGTTTTTTTACTGGATGGGGGACCCTAATAATGACAGTCCAGGTAAAAGCTGGACACCTGGGAACCCTATGCCCTTCATCCACAAGCACTGAGCCCACAGCTTCTATTGGCCATGGTTCCCCGTTATTGATCAATGGGAGCTGCAGGAGTGGTGTCTGCAGGCAAAGATAGCATGTGGCAATCCTCTTCTCTGCCTCTCTCAGGGGCTGCAGGGACATGCCAGCCATGTCCAGGAGCAGCAGTTATCACAGGGATAATTACTCCAGCCACTAAGGCATTTTAGAACTCACTAATCAAATAATTAAATTTAAGTGTAAGAGAGAAATGAAAAGTATAAAATGTATGGACCAGTCCAAAACCAAACATTACCCACTTTGCAAGCAGTAAAAGGAGTAACAACAACCCCCCACATGTGTGTTGGGTTGGAAGATGAGAGGGAAGGACAGTGAGTGTTTGTTAGAATGACAAACGCACAAACAGTGTGTGTGTGACAGAGATTTGCATTGCCAAGCTCCCTCCATCCCTATCTCTCTGTGTGGAGATAGGGTACTGGAGTGGGGAGAGAAAGGACACCCTAACATCAACATCCCCCCTTCTCCCTCTAACACCTTGCGCAGCAAGCAGAAGGCTCCACGGGGCAGCTCCAAGGCAGAGAGCAGGAGCAGCATGACAGTGGGAGGGGGGCAATTGAAGTGCCAGAACTTGATAGCTTTCTCCCTCCCCCCTCCCCAACCTGTCAGGATCACCTGTCAGATGCTATAAGATCTACTGATAGATTCCAATCTACTGGTTGGTGACCATTGGCTTAGAGTATGCATAACACATACCAAAAATGATGGTACTTTTCCTTTTTGTACCTAGTAATTAGAGCACTCACTAGGGATGTGAGAGATCCAGATTCACATCATTGCTCTCTGCCTGATTTGGACCAGGGACTGGAACCACTTTCAAGATGCATGCCCTAACCATGGTGCTATGGGGGTGTTCTAGGGTACAGGGCTCTCCGTTTCTCCTTGTGAAATTGTTCTACATTGTATAAAAACTTAGTCACTGAATCAGGGACTTGAACTTTTAAATTTCCCATCTCCCAGCTGAGTGCTCTCAACAGCAAGCTATGGAGACATTAACACATATGCCGTCTCTCTTTGGTCCAATGTCCCCCTGATGCATCTAGCCCAAAATGTTCATTTTGATGAACTGTTTACGTATTTCAGAGTAATGTTTACAATGATAGTAACTAGGGATGTGAATGGGTAACCACTTAACCTGTTACCCGGTAACCATACCCATTATCGTTAACCGTTACCAGTGAGCAGCAGGCAGAGGGGTGCTACAGCCTCACAGGGCTGCTCGCTCCCAGCCCATGTGGCCTGGGAATTGGCAGTCTCACAGGTGGGGGGGCCAGAAGCAGCAGCAGGGGGGAAGGGCTACTAGCTCCCTCCCTCCCACCCCGCTGCCGCTTATGCCTTCTCCCCTCTGCTCCCCCCATGGGAGTCTGCTGACAGCTGTGTGCCCCAGGCATGCCCCCATTTAATTAATTAACAGGTTAAACTTGACATTTAATGGGTTAACTAATGAAATGGGATTTTACATCCCTACTAATAATCCAACCACTGTGTAAATCTTTGTAATATTCATCCATATTCATGTAATATTCAAAATATTTGTTAGTCATTACCTTGCAATATTCTCATTTGTTTCTTAAAATGATAAGGATTATCAGATGTGGTGGGCTCTGAGGATGAGACAGTCCCAATGTGAGATTGAGTAATCACTGAGAGATTCCATATGGCTTTACATTCTGAGCTTTTATATTTTGTGGCTTTCATACTTCTGGGCTTTACCTTTGGAGGAGTTTATTTAACATTACTGAGTGATTTCTGATTTTCAAGCTAGCTTTTCCTGTAAGGTCACATTTTATTCATGGAAAGCAAGCTTCAGCTTATGGTTAAAAAGATTTATTTGGACTGGAAAGGTACAAGATTTATTTGAAGACAGAACACCACACTCATTTCCCAGAAAATACATACTCAAGTAGACAGTATTATGCTAAAAATGTTGGCACTAAAGAAAGTTATTTTGGCGCTTGGTCCTGGATGGTATTGAGAACTCTTGTTGGGTGCTCAGCAACCACAGCACTCAGCGCCTTCAGCACCTTGTGAGATTGAGCCTTTGTTCCTAGGGAAATCTCTCAAGTTTGCTCTATTTGAATCTCCTTGCAAGAAGGCTATTGTGTCCTTCACGAAAACAGACAGAGGCTGGATATTACATGTGCAAAGATCTGCTTTATCTGCTATTAGAAGATTTACCTACCATTGCTTGGGTCCTTAATTCAATTAACGGGCACAGCTAGGGGAGGGGATGCATGTCCCCTGACTTATCTACTCCGTGTGCTCCCCTGCCAGAGAGAGGAATGCAGAAAACTGTGCATTTTCCCCTCACTTCCTAATGAAGGGGAACTGCCAGTAATGTTCCCATGCAAAATGGGGGGAGGGGGGACTAAAACCCACCCTCCCTAAAGGGCCCCTGGGGAGTAGGAGGCTCAGGTCAAGGGTGGAGACCTAGGCCAATCCCTTTCACCTGCCTGGTGATGCTGCCTCTTTTCTGTATGGTTTTATGAGACAAATAGCTGGATGGACAGACAGACAGACAGACAAACTCTCTCAAATATATATATTTGAGAGACTCTGTCTATCTGCATGACTCTGTCTGTTCGAGAACTCCTGAATGGTAAGAGATAGGACCACCAAATTTGGTATACGCTTCCTCTTACCATAACTTACAGCACGGTAAGGGTTTGGTTGTGCCAGAAAAATGGGATGTGCCTGGAAAAAAATGGCTTCTTATAAAACAATACAGAAAAGAGACAGAATTCACCAGACATGTGAAAGGGGCTAATTGGGGTGCCCTTCCCTGATTCATATGGAAACATTGTTGGCTGTTCCCCTTTGTCAGGGAGCAAGGGAAAAGTGCAAGTTGTTGCATTCCTCACTCTCCTTGGGGAATGGAGGGGACAGATGAACCAGGACCTGCCCCAGCTGGGGAAAAATTCACCCTCTCCTCTGGCTGTGCCCACTGGAACTGAAGCAGCCACTGGAACCGGCTCCAAGCTGCTGTGGTGAGAGAGGACTAAGATAGTCCTCTCTCCATCTCTAGGACAGCCTGTGTACTGAACCCCTCATCCCAGCACTACCCCAGAGCAATGATTTAAATGAAGAAGAACAAAAATTAATTATGGATCCAGTCAATGTCAGGTTAATCTTCTAGTAATAATGAATAGTGCTGTGGTTCTCAAACTTCACTGCACCTCAGTTCCCTTTGGACAACAAAAATTACTACATGACCCAAGGAGTCGGGACCAAAGCCTGAGGCTGCCTGAGCTCTGCCACCCCAGGTGGATGGGAGGCCAAAGGCCAAGGGCTTCAGCCCTGGCTAGGGGGCTTGTAATATGAGCCCCATGGTCCAGGGGTGAAGCCCTCAGGCTTTGGCTTCAGCTTCAACCCTGGGCATCAGGGCTAGGTTTCTGCTTTATCCCTGGGCCGCAGCAAGTCTAATGCCAGATTGGCAACCCCATTAAAATGGTGTCAGAGACCCACTTTGGTATTCCAACCCACAATTTGAAAACCTCTCTTACAGTAGTAATATTTTTCTATTAAAAGTTCTTTAGGGCCATGCAGCTCCTGTTGCGATTATTGGAATCACAGAAATGGCTTTTTGCTCCTCGTTGTTCAGTACATTTGCATTCAAAGTAATTTCTGGTTCTTGCATTTTCTATTTTTTAAAAGCCTAATTTGAAGGAGAATCTTAGAGAGAAATAGTTATGACACTTTTAGTAAAGGAAATACAGATGTCATCATGCATCATCATTTATTACAGGACAAAGAGTATTCTGTAGCCTCTTTCCTACAAAGCAAAAACAAATACTTCACAAAGAGAATGAATGGTGCTGCAAGATAAATGGAACAAAAAGATTTTCATATGGGATGGAAAGGGAGGAAAGTAATCTGGCTCAGAGGGAAGATATAATTATTGAGGTTTATTTATGTATTTTCTTATATAGTGACATAGATGAGTGGCACTTTAGAAAACATATAAAGGGCCTGATGATCATTTACGCTAAGCCACTATTGCTTTACACAGCTGTGGTAGCGTAAGCTGCTCTGGTAATGTGAAGTGACTTAAAGTGAATGTAAATTTACAGTGCATAAGTGGTATAAAAGGGTCCGTAATGTAAATGAGAGCGAGGCCTAGAAGAGTTTATATTTTGAGTTAAGATGAAAACAGAAGACACAACAAACACGTGTTGGGGTAGGAGAGAGGAAGGACGTGGGTAGTATGACAGGTCAATTGGGAGGCAATGCAGGCACCTTGAAACTAACCATGGTTTTTTGTCTACATAGTAGAAGCTATAGTTTTTAGGAACCTTCAGGAGGGTTTTAATAAGAGCCTATGTGACTTATGGGAGAATTCATGACAGACATGAACAGGATCAGGAAGGGAGTTCCAGGAAAGCGGTAGGCACAGATGTTGGGTGTGGGAAGAGGATACCAAGGAAACATGCAGATGCAGATGGCTTGGTTTGAATGAAACATGGATGAGGAAGAAAGGAAGCAAGTTCTAAACCAGTGGGGCAGCCCAAGTGAATCACTGGGAGATGACAGAGAAGGAAACCCTAAGAGGCATAGTGAGCCAGAAACAAAGCAAGTTGAGTTAGGGTCTGGAGTCTCAACATCACTGGAGGAGTTTGAAAAGCAGAAAGGCAATCTGAAATGGAGTCATAAAGATAAGGGAGCCAATGAAGGTGAAAAAGGATGATACCATTATAATGATAATTATCAGCATGAAAATAGTCATGTTGGACAATCCAAAATAGAAGTGATTGGGGGTATAATGGGAATCTTAAGAGTGAAATCCTGGCCTCATTGAGGTCAATATCAAAAGTCCTGTTGATCTCAATAGTGCAAATTTTCACACTTAGTTTTTGCTTTTTAACATTATAGGAACATACACATTGCGTGACTGAAAAGATCATGAAAAATAGGTCATGTCTGAAGACCAGGACCTATATCACTGCCAGCTATTTAAGATTTAATGTTCTCAGAGCTCCTGTTCTGTCCATAAATTGTTTATTGAAAAGGCAGATTTTCCAACATAAGTAGCAGCATCTTGAGAAGTAGTTAATTTAAAATTAAATTTCAGAGTAAAAAAAAAAACTCGAGCAGATACACACAGGCCAAGGGTCTTGTGGTAAAGTCAGGGTGAATTATAAGGAGACCAAAGATCTCTTTCTGGCAATGTCACAGACTTTCTGTGAACAGATCATCCAATTCTTAGTGCCGCAAGTTTCCCCTATTTTTAAATTAAGGATCAGAATATTTGGCATTTTTTCATTTTTTTTAGCCAGTGAAAGCTATGTGGCTTTATTTTCTATTAAAATAACTTGAAAGAGCGGGAAAAAGTATATGTTTAAATATCTCCAGAAATTATCTATAGCGAGTATTTCTATTTGATACATTAGGATGACTTGAAGTTCATGTTTCTTTGCTAACTGCCAGAATGCAGTGCAGATTCTTCAGACAGTTAGTGGGAACTCAAACATTATATTGATGTACAGTTTGAGTGTCTGCCTTGATGGATTATGTATGTACAGTCTGGCTTTAAAATTATTATATCCGGGATTAAGTTTTTTTTTTCTGAATGACCAAACAGTGTGGTGTTACAGATTGTGTCTGCACTACCATTTATGTTGATATAACTTGTGTCACTCTGAGGTGAAAATAAACTACCTCTCTGAGCAACATAAGTTACATCGACCTAAGTGCTGGAGTCAACATAGTGCTATGTTTGTGGGAGAGCTGCTTGCTGGAGACGGATACACTAGAGAGCTTAGAGCAGCATGACTGTAAACTCTCTAGTATAGCCATATCCCTGATGAAAGAAGTAAACCTTATTTGCAGGAGTTTCTATCTAATCTGGCTTCATGTATGACCATTACTTTCCTATATATGAAAGTTGTTCCGAGATTTTTAAGATGAATAGTAGCTCTGGGCAGAATGGCTTACTGGGCAGTGTGGAAAGGGTAGGTTACTAAAAGTACAAAACAATTACATCAAGGATAAGTACCACTTTATTTTGTTAGATTAATACTACCCTCTGTTCCTTGAAATTGATCTGATGTGAAAGTCAAAATTTCCCTTGTGTTGAAATTTTGGACTTCTTTCCTCTATGTAAGGGCTTACCTTATTCCGGATACCAGTGAATCAGTGTTGTGTTTTGTTTGATTGTGCATCTGAGTAGCGTCAGTAGAATGAATAAATTGAGCAGGTTAGCTCCTCTTCCTCCTCACTTTTCAACTAAATTGTTGGGTACACAGACAAAATGAAGAGAAGCAAATGACTAAGGTCTTCAAGTTTCTGTACCTCATCTTGTTTAGTTTTGCTAGAACATGAGACAAAACCTGATTTTTTCCATTCTCTCTGGGAATAACTTGTCACAACTAATTCATTTAAACATAACTACTCACTAGCTTTTTCATATATATATGATACATATATAATTTATGTATGTACAACATGCAGTAATTAGCCTTTTTGAAAATCATTTTGGTACTATGCAGTCTAGTTAATGCAGCTGTATTTCATAATGTTGTCTCTCTTTTTTACCTGTTGACAGGAAGACTATTAACATGAATGCCAGCTGGTAACCTGTATTTTCTTTTTTCATTTCAATGTCTGTTTATTTCAGAGATATTATTTGTTTTTAAGGCATCTTTCTTGTTTTCTTTGAAAGATTATAATCCATGGCTTGGGGAAACTTCATCCTTTCCTGTGTCAAACTCAACAACAACAACCTCCCCTCCCCCTCAAAAAAAGATGAAAGGCTTAGTGAACTAGAATGACAAATTGAAGATAAATGAAAAACATTGTTAGTTGCCCAAATTTCATTCTTTTGTCTTAGGTCATTAGCTGTAGTGTGAGAAATGGACATGAGAGGGCTGTGTGAATAGCAGAAAATTTCAGATCTTCAAGTTATGTTTTCAATTTGGTGTGTCTTGATTTCTGAGTAAATTTTTAGCAGAACTGACCAGTGGAGTTGTTGGTGTGATGTGTAGGACGGAGAGAGAGAGGGAGAGAAACAATACACAACACTATATGGTAATAATTATTTCTGTTCTGATGCAGTTTAAAGTGGGAAAGGAGAAAAGGAATTGGCTTTATGGTTCTTAAAATTTGTAGTTTTAGTAATTTGTCTAATTGTTTACCAGTACCTGGGAGCAATTCCACTGTCCCCTCCTGGCTGGAACAGCCTTCCCTGCTACAGGCTGGGGCTGCTCACTCCAGCCCAGCCATGGTGGGCAGGGGGCAAGGGGTGGATGGACTGCTGGAGCAGCTCCCACCTGCCTCCCCTGTAACTGGTTAAACACTGTGTTTAACCAGTTAACCAATTAAATAGGATTTTACATCCCTATTGGTAATAACATTTATCCTTTTCTGGTAGTCTCAGGAGATTGCAAGATGTAAATTTTGATCCATGATTAAAATTGGTACAGGTTTGCTCTCCCTGGTCCGGCACCCTCAAGACCTGAGTGTTCCCAAACCACAGAGTTTGCCAGACCAGGAGAGGTCAGGGCTCCCCTCTGGGCTGTGAGCACCCCCAGATCCTGGGCTTCCCTCTCTGCTGATGGCCCTATGCCGAGCTTGCCAGAGTCAGCCTCCTCGGGCTGGGAATCTCCCCACCCCCCTCCGTGGGGGTTCCTGGCTGGGTGGGACTTGCTGCTGGCTGCTGATGGGGTTTCCAGATGGGGCCAGGGTTGGGAATTCCCTCTGGCTGCCACCTGCCCCGTTACCACCAGGGATCCTCCCCCCTGGCTGCCGCGGGCCTTCTTCCACCAAGGTTCTTGTCTGGGGATTCCACACACACGCCACCAGCTCAGCTGCCCTGTTCCTTTCAGCCACCGCAGGGGTCCCCCAGCCTGCGGCTCCCCAGGGCTGGGCTCTCCAGCCACTGCAGGACCAACCCCTGCCAGTCCAGCTGAGGATTCCCAGCACCCATGGGACTCCCAGCTGACTCGTGCTCCTCTTCTCTGGAGCTCTCGTTTAACCAGCAACATCTGTGGTCCTTCCTTCCAGACAACGGGTGATGCTGAACCAGAGAGTCACAGATTGAAGAGGTTCAACCTGTACTGAAAATATTTATTGTAGAAAAATCTTGTTTGGCTCAAAATGACAAATTCCATTCAGGCATAGTTGCAATAGAGTAGAAAAACATTCTGTGAATAATTCAAATTGTATGTATATAAAGAGGAAATCATTTTGAATTGAAGAAGACTAAAACCAAAACAGAACAGGGCCATTCACTCAAATTACAGCATTTTGGAATATTTTAAGGTGACTAAATTGCAAGCTGAAGTTTACAAGACTGCCCTAACCTTCAATCCCTTCTTAATTTAGCATCTCCCCAACCTATTTCTGACTGCTTTTCGACCTGCCCCCTCTGGTCTAGCAATGACAAAGATTGCCATCACCTATTTGTTTGCTTTTTCCATTGACATATTTGGGCCTTCTTCTTGGCAGCTCCTTATGCATGGTATGCACCCCCAAATTATGTGCTAGTAGCCTGTCTTTCAAATTGCAGCTCAGAATCACAGGTTCCTTTTTTAGACTCACATTAAATGCTAAACTGTTTTATGGCAATTGCAGTAGTTCTGTTCTCTTATCAAATGTATAACTGCATGTTTTTCTTTTTGTTAGACTACGTAAACATATGTGCGTATTGGCTGTAACTGTTTTTTCCATTCCCCCCAGTAACCTTTACATTGTGTATTAACACCATTATGTTCTGTCCTGAGACTGTAAACCCTTTGGGAGCAGAGAGTGCCTAAAAGTGAAATCCTGATCCAGCTGAAGTGAAGTTTCTTCATTGACTTTAAGAGGGCCAGGATTTCAGCCTGAATATTTGAGGAGTGCCCTTTACATTAGGGCTCCAATCAAGACAAGGGATCCCTAGATGCTATTGTAATACAAATAATTCATAATAGTAATCATAAATACTGCATATACTAGGAAAATCCAGATAAGAGGAGAGAGCTGGTCCAGAGGAAAAGAAATGGAGGCCTTTTAGATTTTACTCCATCTATTCCAGTGGTTTTCAAACTTTATGACCCACGACCCACCCTGCTCAACATAAACAGTTCTGCAGTCCTACAGACAACCACCCATGATGCAAAAATGGGTGCAGGAAGGGGTAGTGTTGCAGGGTCTGGGCAAGAAGTAGGGTGCAGACAGGCACGTTGACAAGAATGGGGGCAAAAGGGGCAATTGTCCAGGGGCCCAGCCATTCGAAGGGTGCCAGAGCGCCTATGAACTGCTGCGGGAATGCTGGGGTGCCACTCCACATTGCTTTGAAGGCTGGGTGGGGGCCCAGTGCTGTGGTCTGGGCAGTGCTAAGGCAGTGCCTTTGGCTCCTCTCTTTCCTGGGTGCACAACTGCCCCCCCCACTTGCCCTGAGGCCTGTGGTGACTGTCAGGACTGCTGGGTGGGAAGTTGCGTGCAGGAGTGGCCTCAAGGGGGGGAATCTGGGCTGAGGGAGGGTGCAGAAGTGGGTTTGGGGATGTTGAGTCTTTGTGGAAGGTTGTGTGCAGCAGTGGCCTGGGGGTGGGATGTCTTGCCAGGAGGGAGGGTGCAGGAGTGGGCTGCGGGGTCTTGGCAGGGTATGTGTGTTAGGGGGTGCGGGGTCTGGGTATGAGGAGGATGGAGGAGCGCTTACCTGGCTTCACATCCCCTGCAGCTCCCAGGCACTGCATCGCAGTCACCGGCTCCCACTGTTACTATTGGCTGTGATTCTGGCTAAAGGGAGCAGCGAGGAAAGCCTCCAGGCAGCGCTTCCTTGTGTTGCTCTTTCCCCAGCCGAGAGGAGGGAGAACGTCAGCATGCGGAGCCTCTTGCTCCGCCTCAAACTGGATCCAGCCTGCGAGGCTTGGGGAACCCTGCCAACTGGAAACCAGTGCTAGTGCTGCATCCTTGCAAGGGGGACAGCACAGGGCTGGAGCAACAGCACGGGTTCCCCTGCTACAGTGGGGGGGGGGGGGTGGGTGAGCCTTGAGCCACAGCGCATTTGAGAACCACTGAACTATATTAACACCCTTTGGCTCCACATTTCCCCCAAGCACTCTCAAAAAATTTCCCTCATCACTCCTAGGTGAATGCACTCTCTGTGGCGGTTTTTAGTGTAAATTACACTGGTTATTAAAGTGTAATTTACTTTACTTGCTTTGGAAACTGCTTTGGAAACTGGCTGTTCCTTTACTATTTGTATAGATGCCTTTTGACTGTAGTATCTTACTGCACCACAGAGATCAGTGGATTTTCTCTCACAATACTTCTGTGAAGTAGGGAAAAATCATCTCTATTTTACAGAATGGGTAGCAGGAAGTTAGTGGCAGACTTAGGACTGAGGCCAGTTCCATAGCCATATGGCCTATTGTACCTGCTCTACCATAGCCTATTGACTGTTGCTGCTTCTCTCTTCTTTGCTCCAGTACTTTAGGGGAAAGATTTCTGACAATTTAACGTGCCACCAGCCTCTAACTTTTGAGCTCTTAGGAACCATGTGTAGTTCCAATCCCTCCCTCCACTGCTGCTCATTGCTTCTGCATGCTGCAGTATGAAATTGACATGATTCTTGTCAATTTCCAGCTGCCCATAGATCTGTGGCTAGCTACAGTATAACCAGATTCAATTTTGTCCCTTTCATCTTTGTGCTACATGGAAAAGCAGACTGGGAAAGTATGGGTGTGTCTAGATTACGGAGTTTTTTCGAAAAAACTTCTGAATCTAGACTGCTGTCGCGTTCTTTCGAAATTAAATGGAAAGAATGCGGCAGTTTTTTACCAGGAAGAACACTTTTTTTGAAAGAGCTCTTTAGAAAAAAGGCACTCTTGAATGCAAACAAGGCTTTTTCAAAAGAGAGCATCCAGTGAGAGCGGACCACTTTTTCAAAACTTTTGTGACTGTCTAGACAATCTCTTTCGAAGAGGCTTGTAGTCTGGACGCAATCTACCAATTGAATCTCTCTAGTCTGGCACACTCTCGTCCAACAACATCTATGGTTTGGCATGATTTTAGTTAGCCAAATGTCCATTTATCATGGGTGTGACTGTTTCTTGTAGTCCCGTAAAGTTTGTTTACAGCCACCAGTCCTGGCTCTCAGTATTCTGTGCTGGCTTTTAGCTCTAATTTATCTCTACATATCTTCTAACATTCCGGTAAGGAGTAGAAGTGTTGGTAATGCTGATAGCCAAGATTGACCTCCCATGACTTAGCAAATTCTCTGTAAAGGAAAAAAAATATTTTCTATATTAGTTTGCTGCTGTTTGTGGCTCTAAAATTTTTTACTCGGGGTTATCATGATTATAAATCATTAAATAATTCTTTATGAATTCTCTGGCTTATAATAATTATTTGTCTATAGGCTAGTTTAATTTTCCTGGTAAATGGAACATTATTTTCCTTGGTTGTTTGAGATTCTGAACAGCTGGAGGTCTGCAAACAGATGCATTAAAAGAGTGAGAATAGTAAAACACTGCAGCTAGCACTTTTGTTGGCCATGGGAAACATGACGTATCTCTGATCAGATAGTGGGAATGTTTTCTCCTGCAGTCCTGAGTCACTTTGAAGGAATGTTAAGATTAATGCACCAGATGAATTCTGTCACTGTGTTCTGTACTTTGCAGAAATGGAAATTGTTCTTTCTTTGAACCTTCCTCTTATTTCAAATACAAGTGCCTGTGTTCTATGGCTAGTATAGTATTAACTGAAAATCAGATAGATGCAAATTCTGATTTTTTTTTCAGAATCTCCTGCTAGTAGTTATGAGTTAGCACTGGATCAACATATTTAGATTGTGCTTTTCGAAGCAGAGACTGAGCCCTTTTCTGTGTTTGTTTCCTACAATTTTTTGTGTATGTCTATGTTGCAATAAAAGACATGTGGTACAGCCACAGCTGGTTTGGGCCAGCTGACTTAGGCTGAGGATGGGGGGTATAAAGTTGCAGTATAGACATTTGAGCTTGGGCGTCACAGGGTCTCAGAATCCTGAGAATCCTTGGTTTTAACTGGAGCCTGAACATTTATACTGCAATTTTATAGCCCCAGAGTCTGAGCTCTGTCAGCACTTAGTCATCTGACCTGGCCTATGAGACTTGGTGTCTGTTTTTTGTTTGCTTTTATTGTAGTGGACAGGGGGCTGCAGACAGGGAAGAGTAGGAAAGAGGGAGGCCTACTATGGTTAGGAAGACCTGCAGCACCTCTGCCAGCGCTACTCCTGTCTCCTCCACCTGTACCTATAGTCAGACAGACAGCTGACCATGGATACCTCTACCCAGATCCTGGTGTGGTTTTGCAGGGACTGTGGCTTGCAATTCCCACTTACTGATATCCAGGCTGTGGGAATGTGAAAGGTGAAATCTCTCAGGAAGCAGGTGGGAGAGCTACAGGAGGAAGTGGCTAGGCTGAGGAGCATCCAAATCCACGAGGAATTCCTGGAGAGTATTCATGTGGTGACTGCTGAGATTGAGGATACTACCCCACTGCAAAAGACCGCTGACACATTGCTAGTGGAGGGAGGAGATGACTCGGGGGGACACTGGCAGCTGGTCACTTTTGGCAGCAGGCAGTGCTCCACTCTGGCTCCCAATCCTCCCACCATGGCACTGGAGAATCATGACGCTGTTCTGAATATGCTGTTCTGGATACAGGAGATAAGGAATCACCCCCTAAAGCAGAAGAGGAAAAGCCTTGTACCCCCAAGGCTGGGAGGTCTCCTGCCACCACTGAGAGCAGGAAACGTAGGGTAGTGGTGGTTGGAGATTCACTTCTGAGAAGGATGGAGGCACCCATCTGTTGCCCGACATGTCATCTCGGGAGGTATCCTGCCTGCCACAGGCCTGTATCTGAGATGTTTCAGAAGCATTGTCAAGGATTATCCAGCCCTCTGACTACTACCCCATGCTACTCATCCATGTGGTCACAAATGATACTGCAAGGTATGACCCTGAGTGGATCAAGAGTGACTACAGGGCTTTGGAAGTACTAGTGAAGGAGTTTGGAGCACAGGTGGTGTTCTATTCAGTCCTTCCTGTCAAAGATAAGGGCCCAGGCAGAGACAGGTGCATCCTAGAGGTGAATGCCTGGTTGCAAAGATGGTGTTGCTAGGAGGGCTTTGGCTTCCTTGACCATGGGATGCTGTTCCAAGAAGAAGGATTACTAAGCAGGGATGAGGTTCCCTTTTCAAGAAAGGGGAAGAGTGTATTTGGACACAGACTGGCTAACCTAGTGAGGAGGGCTTTAAACTAGGTTCGACGGGAGTCCGTGAGCAAAGCCCACAGGTAAGTGAAAAACAGAGAGACCTGAGAGATGGGTTAGAAATGGTAGGGAGCATGGGCTATAATAGCAGAGATAAAGGAGGGTCAAGGCTGAACTGTATCTTAGATGCCTATATACCAGTGTTTCCCAAATGGTGTTCCGTGAAAATAAGGGTTCTGTGAGAAAATTCCACTACAACATTTTCTGATTAAAAAAAAATATTTAAGCATTTATGAATTTTATTGAAAACAATTTTCATTTGTATTTGCCACGATAAGTATCCCTGTGGTAATGCCAGATTAACCAGAGAGTGGGGACGATGATGTCACTACTCAGCGCTGCACGTGCAGTCAGTCAGTGGTGCCATCGCCTATTATATACCACCATAAATCCCTGTATTCATTCTCCGGGAGTGTGGATCACGCAAGTGACTGAATACTAATATACTAGCGCAGCGTCGGATAAAGTCGAAGCTTCAGCTATGATTTTTGTTTTTAAATATGTGTAATTAAACTAAAAGTTGATCTCATGACCTTGTTTAGCATTTGTTTATTATTGTCCTTACTTATTTTCTACTTTTTCAGCTTCATGTATAAGACTGTTATTAGGAGTTCTGCAAAATTCTTTTCAAATTAAAAGGGTTCTGTGGCCAAATAAAATTGGGAAACACTGCTATATACAATGCAAGAAGTATGGGGAATAAACAGGAAGAACTCGAAGTGCTGGTAAATAAACACAACTATGACATTGTTGGTATCACAGAGACTTGGTGGGATAATACACACAACTGGAATATTGGTATAGAAGGGTACAGCTTGCTCAGGAAAGATAGGCAAGGAGAAAAGGGGGGAGATGTTGCCTTATATATTAAAAATGAATACATTTTGACTGAGGTAGAGATGGACATAGAAGACAAACTTGTTGAGAATCTCTGGGTTCGGTTAAAAGGAATAAAAAATAAGGGTGATGTCATGCTAGGTGTCTACTACAGACCACCTTCCCAGGCAGAAGAGGTGGATGAGGCTTTTTTTAAACAACTAACAAAATCATCCAAAGTGCAGGATTTGATGGCGACGGGGGACTTCAATTATACAGACATATGTTGAGAAACAAGCACAGATTATCCAACAAGCATTTGGACTGCATTGGAGACAATTTTTTTTATTTCAGAAGGTTGAAAAAGCTACTGGGGAGAAGCTGTTCTTGATTTGATTTTAAGGAATAGGAAGGAACTGGTTGAAAATTTGAAAGTGGAAGGAAGCTTGGGAGAAAGTGACCATGAAATCTTGGTGTTCATGATTCTAAGGAATGATAGAAGGGAGAACAGCAAAAAGAGACAGGAAGACAGATTTTGGTAAACTCAGAGAGCCAGTAGGTAAGGTCCCATGGAAAGCAAGACTAGGAGAAAAAAAAACTGAAGAGAGTGGCAGTTTTTTAAAGGGACATGATTTAAGGGCCCAAAAGAAAACTATTCCACTGCATAGGAAAGACACAAAGTATGGCAGGAAACCATCTTGGATCAACCAAGAGATCTTACATGATCTAAAAAATCAAAAAGGAATCATATAAAAAGTGGGAACTAGGTCAAATTACAAAGGATGAATATAAGCAAACAACACAGGTATGCAGCGGCAAGATTAGAAAGGCAAAGGCAAAAAAGAAATCAATCTAGCTAGAGGCATAAAGGGTAATAAGAAGATGTTCTACAAGTGTATTAGGAGCAAGAGGAAGACCAAGAAGAGGGTAGGCCCATTGCTCAGTGAAGAGGGAGAAACAATAACAGGAAACTTGGAAATGGCAGAGGTGCTTAATGGCTTCTTTGATTTGTTTTTTGTCAAGAAGATGGATGGTGACAAGATGCCTAATGTAGTGAATGCTAGTGGAAATGGGGTGCTTTCAACTTTTGACTATTACCAATTACTATTTTACAGCTGAGCCTGTTACCAATTAGATTTTTACACCATCAGCCCTATTCATGCCAAGTTCTGTGAGCAGAGGCCTGCCTCTTGCTCACAGCTTAGCTTTGCTTTATATTAGGAAAGTCTTGACCATTGTTAGCTAGGCCTCAGCCCTCAAACTAGGCCCATGCTACATGGGCTTTTGTTTCAGGCCCTCATCCTACTACAAGGCATTTGTAATCTGCATCCTGTGATCCTTTCTGATATTCATGAATTTACAATGGGACAGATTCTGATGCCATTGCTCACATTGAATAGTACTTTACTTCACAAATACACTTTTTGAATTTGAGGATAAAGGTTTTAGAAGCTCACCAATATGACTCACAACCTGTGAGTATAATTTCAGTGCGGGTAGTTTCATACAAAGATGAGTGCATGTTTTCGTATGTAAAAGTATGGGTTTATTTTTAATATCTCCTTGAGATCCAACACACAGATTGTAGTTGAAAGCCATAATAAACAACACAGAAGTGAAAGATTTCTTCTGCATAGGTCAGAGGGAGTGCTCAGTACATTACTGAAATGGAAGCAAGGGGAGAAGTCACAGTATACCATCCTTGCTCTTTTCTGGCCCTGGAGTCAGCTAGAGCTCAATTCCACTCTAGGTGGAAGTTTTATCAGCTTCAGGATTTCTCTGATTATGGTAATTATGATGTATAGGCAGTTATACACCTAGGACTCACCAAAGATTTTTAATTCCAATCAGCAAACCAGAAACATACTTCTGTAATTGTGGCTAGTATGGATGGATGTTTGTATATTATGTTGTCATTCATTTATGTGAGCACTTCCTTATTTTTATAATGTTGCACTCCTGTTTGCTTCCTCTTCATTTCACTCATCATCCTTTCTTTATTTTACTACTCTCCTTTTCCTTATCTATCATTTTAATTCTTTCTCATTCTCTCATGCATTCTATTTTTTCCTTTCTCTCCACTGCTATCAACTTATACCCCATTTTCTGCTGTTCCTCCATCTCCTTTTATATTTTCCCTATTTAATCTTTTCTGCTTTCTGCTTGTGTTGTTCCTTTTTCTATGGCCTCCTTCATATATCCAACATACACATACTTTACATTTCTCCAAGATTTTTCCTTTTAGTTCTTTCAAACTGTATTGAAATTATCTTTTTTTCCCACCAAAATATAATTCCCCAGGGCCATTGTTTAGTCTGAAAGGAAGGCAAAGGTGTATACATTTCAGTGATGTACATACCATGTCAGAAATTATTTGAAAATGAGAGATAACATCTTGGTCACAATAAAGCAATGGCAAAACTCCATTTGGGCATGAAATTCACTGTAGTTTTCTAGTGACTTCTTTTATAAAACAGAATAAAAAATCAAAACCATATTATTTCTGGCCATTCCCAATTACATCATCTCCTGTTTACTTACACTGTGTGTATACATTAATTAGCTCACTGATAAACTCCATGTTTCATGAGAAGAGATAACCCTACCCCCAGCAATTGCAGAGCTAATTGAAAATATCAAGCTACACGTTTATAACAAGGAAGTCAGCATATTAGACTGTGTCTCAAGAGGAAACAGATTGAACCACAAACAGCAAAAGGCTTCCTGAACACTTGAGCCTTCAAAGAAATTTGTTAGTCTGTTTATAGGAGGTATTACTAACATCAGTCTGTTTCTAAGCGGCCAAGGGAGAAAGAATCATAATCATGTGGTCACTTAAATGAACCCTGAACGTAACATAAAAAACCTGTATACAATTCTAGCATAATGTAGCCCACTCCAGGAAGTTGGAAAAGATGCTAAAAAGCATTCAGAGCAGAATGGGATCCTGAAAAATCTTCACATTCAACGAGAAGCAGATTATAGGTCTGGTGATCATTGGTTCCTGACTTCTAGTCCCTTGACTTCCTTTATAACACTGAACAAGTCCCTTCACCTGTAAATTGGGGATATTAATAGTTAGCTGCATTCCTGGTGTGTGCGTGCAGGGTCAGTGTATTAGTTGACACCATTTTAATGCTTTGGAGATTTTTAAAATACTAAATATTAGGCTACTAACTTGGCCTTCAAAGTAGATGTAGCAATATGTTTTCACTTCACAAAAGCTGAGGGGTTACCCTCTAACTGGCTTTGAATGCCAGCAGAAATGCATTTTTAAAGAAAAATCAAACCTACCCGTTCTCCAGATCCCCATAATGTATCCGGAAAAGATTGTTCTAGCTTTTCCTAACAAAATTGACATTCCTTAGTCTAAGCTTATTTTCTGCATTACCAATATGAGTTTTCAAGGCCTTGCATTCTTCAGTGCACTCAGCTAGAGTATAATGGTGCTGGGCTTGTGAGTAGTGCCTTTCCCTGTACCTTAAGTCTTCTCAGTCATTTAGTACTTATTTTATGCTAATGTATGATACTTATAATCTTTATCCTAATAATTCACGTTTCTATCCAAAAGAGGCTGTACCTGATTAGAATTGCTCATAATTTCCCTTCACCCGTGATTTGAATTTTCCTTTGAATGTTTTTAGAGGTAAGTCACTTTTGTAGGGTAAGTGCACAAATACCAGGAACCTGGCCACTGGCTGCCTGGATATGTGCTGCTCTTTAGAGGCATTATTAAGTGCTCGTTGATTCTCCAATATAAATACCTTCAAAGACTGTAAAAGAAAAGCATTGAACTTGAACAAAGCCTGTTTAGCTCTGGCAGGGAGTTCTTCCCATTACTCATCATGAAGCCCTCCAGCCAATTAAGAAGCTATATTGAGAAGGCCAGGAGGTTTTGTGGTAAATAAAGCATGGAACTAGAACAAATGAGTTGTTGTTCAGGTCTTACCACTGATAACATTTCCTTATTCTAAACTAGCATACATGGTATTCTCTAAGGGCAGGATTGACCTTACGTGGATGGACAGGGTGGAGGAAAAGTATAAGATATCATTGTGTGGAGAAGCTGGATCCCATGGCTGGGTAGCACAAGGGCCGCATTGAAGCTAACCTGACTCCATATCAGCCATAGGATTTTTCAGGCACACTGGAGACTGGATAGTGGACCCTTAAGTGACTAGTGATTTCAAACACCTCCATTTTTGAATGCTCAGCTTCACTTCACTTTAAGAGGGGTCTGATTTTCAAAGTGTGGATTCTCAGTAATTTCTAAATAACTCATAAGAACATAAGAATGGCCATACTGGGTCAGATCAAAGGTCCATCTAGCCCAGTGTCCTGAATGCTGACAGTGGCCAGTGCCAAGTGCCCCAGAGGGGGTGGACTGAAGACAATGATCAAGCAATTTGTCTCCTGCCATCCATCTCCAGCCTTTGATAAACAGAGGCCAAGGGCACCGTTCCTTACCCCTTGGCTAATAGCCTTTTATTGACCTAACCTCCATGAATTTATTTAGCTCTTTTAAAAACTCTGTTATAGTCCTAGTCTTCACAGCCTCCTTTGGCAAGGAGTTCCACAGGTTGACTGTGCTCTGTGTGAAGAAGAACTGTCTTTTATTAGTTTTAAACTTGCTACCCATTAATTTCATTTGGTGTCCTCTAGTTTTATATTATGGGAACAAGTAAATAACTTTTCTTTATTCACCCTCTCCCCACTACTCATGAATTTATATACTTCTGTCATATCCCCCCTCAGTCTCCTCTTTTCTAAACTGAAAAGTCCCAATCTCTTTAGCCTCTCTTCATATGGGACCCGCTCCAAACCCCTAATCATTTTAGTTTCTCTTCTCTGAACCTTTTCTAATTCCAAAACATCTTTTTTGAGGTGAGGTGACCACATCTGTATGCAGTCTTAAGATGTGAGCGTACCATAGTTTTATATGGGGGCAGTAAGATATTCTTTGATTTATTTTCTATCCCTTTTAAAATAATTCCTAGCATCCTATTTGCTTTTTTGACCGCTTGGACGTTTTCAGAGAACTATCCACGATAACTCCAAGATTTCTTTCCTAATTATTTATAGCTAAATTAACCCCCTTCATATTGTATGTATGGTTGGGGTTATTTTTTCCAATGTGAATTACTTTACACTAATCCACATTAAATTTCATTTGCCATTTTGTTGCCCAATCACTCAGTTTGGTGAGATCTTCACGTTCTGCTTTGGTCTTGACTATCTTGAAAAGTTTAGTATCAGAATAATATATTTCAGATAAATAAATTTATTGTGCAAATAGTTTAAAGCTAATTATATACATAGAATATTATATTTAGAAGAGTTATGTGTACACAAGCACTATGCTTGTCTTGCTAATAACAGCGAGCCATTTTTATAACTTTTCTGAACACTGGGGTTGTCATTACTAAAATTTTAATGGGAAAAAGTCAGATTCAGTACACACTCTAGCATGCCTTTTGATGTTTGAGGAGGGGAACTAGAACAGACTGCAGTTTGGAGTCGCATAAACATTTTTATTACGTAAAGCGAGAATGGAGAAAGCATAGCTAATGAATATGCATTACCAGGGCTTGACAAACCGCAGCAAGACATACTTGCCAGCCCTGCACCGTGCATGCACCAGACTAGCACTGAGCATGCACGCAGCGCCGGTGAACGGGACCAGCTAAAATCTACTCACCGCGGGCGAGTAGATATAGCGATTTGTCGAGCCCTGTGCATTTCCCATGGCTTTGATAATTAAATAGCTACCCAAAATGTGGTTGGACTAGTTCACTTTTAATTTTAAAACATTGTATTAATGCTTTAAAGTTAAGCAGGGTCTGAATCAATATTTCTGTTACAGCCAGCTGGAATGGGAAAGGAATCCTGGGTATGTTTATGTTACCTCAATTGGCTTAGACCTGCTAGGTATTCAACAGTGTTATGTAAATAGAGTTCAAACTGGAATGAAAAAGAAATCCTGGCTGTGATTATGTAGGTACACTTCACTCAGGTTGCTTAGGCCTACTAGATATTCAATTGTTAGAATGCTGTTTTGCCTATTGTAATCTATTTGGCTGTTGTAGGGTCATAAACTGTATTAACCCTAAATGCAGGAATTGTAAGATATGACCACAGTGCTTGCAGTTATTGGGAATGCAGAAAAGTCAGACTGTGTTTAATTCAGTTCAAAGGAGACAAACTGTCAGTGTATGGAATCTTGGATGGACAACGCTTCCTCTGAGAAGTTTGACTCTGTGAAGTCAACTGGGGGGAAGGGCAGATCTCTGAACCAGAAGGCTGCATGCCCTCCAGGAGTGAGCTGTAAGACTGGATTAACCTGTAAAGACCCACTAAATTAACCATAATCATTTGGACATTGATCCAATACTCCACCGGAACAAGATGAGTAGGAGTTGACAGGAGAGTTTGACTTAGTGCAATGTGGCCTCTGCAGTAACTAAATTGAAACAACATCAGCTTCAATTATGCTATTAACTTAACTCAAATTGCGTGCTTTGATCAGTGGTTCCCAACTGCAGATTTGTGGAATGGTAGCGGGCTGTGAACCCCTCCCTGCTGGGCCACAGCACACTACCATGCCACGCCTTCAGATGCTATTGAGCTTGCCCACTGGGATTCCCCACCCAGTATCAGGGTGAGTGGCCTAGCAGATAGCTGGGTATGCTGCGGCTGGAGCGAGGGCCGCAACGAGGCTGTCTCTATTGGGGCAGCCTCACTATGGCCCAGTTCCAACTTCAGCAGCCGCTACATGGCCCGGCTGGCAGGGCTGCGTGAGGGGCAGCTGCAGCACTTGGTAGGGGCCACGTGCTTCATGGCATCCTCCTGCCGCAGAGCTCAGCAGGGGCCTGGCTGCCAGGGCAGCCGGGCTCCACGTGGCACTTGGCCCCAGCTGAGCACCGTGGTAGCCGGGTCCCTGCTGAGTGCCATAGCAGCCGTGCTCCACGCAGTGTTTGCCCCAGCCAATAGGATTGCCAGATGGTTGAAACAAAAATACCGAACACTTCCCCCTCCCCCCGAAAAAATAAAACACTGGGAAAAAATTCTGTTGAAGGGGGGAAAAAAAGGACTCCAAGGACTCAATAAGCCAAACATAAATAAATAAATAAATAAAACAGCATGTCCCCTTTAAGAGTGAGTGCAGGGATAGGAACAGGGGAGCCGCTGAGCACTAAGACCCAGGGGCCATTTTGTGCCAGCAGCCTTGGGGAACCAGGTAAGCATGGGGGCTGGGGTTGGGGGGCTGGGAGTGTTAGGGACCAGGGAGGGACTTGGGGGGGAGGGGGAAGCCGGGCGCTGAGTGTTTGTAGTGTTGTCAGGTGCCCGGCATTTTCGCCTCCTGGCTGGGGAAAAATTCAGAAAATACCAGATATCTCAGGTATCCGGTATTCTCTGAATTTTGTCAGGGGCCCGGCTGCCGCAGCACTTAGCTGAGGCCAAGCGTCACGTGGAGCCCTGCTCCCACAGTGCTCAGCAGGGGCCTGGCATGCTACAGGTGCCGCACGGCCCTCCTGCTGCTCTGTGCTCAGCTGACAGCTGGGAGGCAGCGGCAAGGCTAGGTGAGGGGGGCTCTCAGGTGTGGGGATCTATGAGGCAGCAGAGGGCTGACACCGAGGGGCACTGTGATGTCCAGGATGGGGAGCTGGCACTGGGCGACTCTGGGGATGGGGCTAGTAATGAGGGGACTGGGGGATAGGGCTGGCACTGAGGACAGGGAGCTAATATTGGGGACTGGGAGCTGGCACGCGGGACCTAGAGGGATTGGGTGTAGTGGCGCTCTGGAAATAGGAGGCTGCAACTGAGGCGTTTGGGGCAGGGGGACTGACACTGATGGGGTTGTGTGCAGAGGACTCATGTCAGTGGCTGGTGCTGGGGGATAGTGGAAGGGTGAGGGGCTCTAGAGGTTAGGGCTGGTTCTGGGGGCCGGCAAACCCATTCACAAAGTTTTGGCAGACCAGTAACATTTTATTTGCATGCTTGAATATTCACTATTCGTTGTTGTTGTTTTTTTAAATTTATAGACTAATATGACTACCTCTCTGAAACTCAAGTATGGGTTATAACCTGAGTGTTCTTGGACAATATTTCAGGGGAAGAGAGGATAAAACAGACTAAGGAATTCAATTACTGGAATAAGAGATGAAAGCTCTGAGGGGCAATTTGAAAAAAAATACCCATTAGAGGTCTTCAGAGTAGAAACTAATTCACCATAACTTTGAGTTTATGAAGACTCTTCTACTGCAAGCAGTTGTGAATCCTCACTCATTCGAGTAGCATTGTTAATTTCAGCAGGACTCCATGTTGGGTGATAGTGTATACTATCATATCTGTTTGTAGGATTAAAGAATTTTCTCGAGTTGAAAGTGGAATTCCTTAGAAACCAGGAAAGAAAGTCTGGCCAGTTGCTAGCATGAAGGCTGAAGAAGGCAGAAACTGTTAGTAATATTCCAACTATTCCTGAGCCAAAACGAATAGCTTTTCTTTAATACAGTGGTGCAGCTGCACCAATGTAGCACTTCAGTTAAGATGCTATTGTGCTAAAGGAAGACCTTCTCTTGCCAGTATAGTTATTCCACCTCCCCAAGAGGCAGTGGTATGTTGACAGGAAAATTAGGAATTACATTTGTATAACTAATCACTCAGGGGTATGGATGTTTCATTCCCCCCTCCCCCCAAGTGATATAGTTATACTGATTGTAGGTCTGTACGTGCAGTCATGGCCTAAGAGTCACCAACAGAAAACTGAGTAACGAGACTTTAAGAAATTTCTGGGAGGAGTCTTATAATGCAACACCTACTAAAGCTGTTGTCTTAGAACTCTTACAGATCTTGCAAGCTCGCATAGGTGGTATTCCCTGTAAGCTGTGCAGTTGCTCAGGGAGATTCAGGTGCCTCCCAACAGATTTTCAGACATCCCCAGCTAGGTTTTGTGTTTTTCCTGAGGTTACACATCTGCACATGTCTTTGGTACACATAAAATTATTCCACACATGGATGGAAAATATTAGAAGGAACATTGCCCACAGGGTTACCGCCCTAAAAATAGTTCTATGTTGAAAGCATGCACCAAACTCTCTGTTCATTTTTTTGGGTGACTGTGCAGAAAATGTAACCGTACTCTCTGGAAAAATATAATTAACTTAGGTCCTAGAAACCACAGTGACGGGTACATTAGAGACACCATGTGATGGATGATAATGTTTTTAGTATTTTTCTGCAAAGAAATAGTTCAGTTCATTCCTTCTCTAAATCTCAGTTTCTTTCAAAACAGCTTCAGACTATTTTTATAGGCCCCCTTTTCAAAGTTTAATATCCTTTAAAAGACACAAAATGTGTTTCTCTTTTTGTCTTTTTTTTTCACATCGCTCTGTACCAACCACCAAGAAAGAAGTTACGGGAAGATAAGTTGAATAACAGATCTAGTTTTTCGGTCACTTGTGAGGCTGTTGTAGTCTACAGTTCCCTATTTTCTTAACAGTTGTTTTTCCATCTGAACGATGAATGAGTACAAAGCATTGAGACAGTTTCCTATCATTATGTGAATTGCAGTTGTTGTTTTAAATCTAAATCAGTGTCATTTTTAATTCTCAATGTTTCATAAGATGTTTTTTTTTTTTTTTTTTTTTTTTTTTTTTTGCAAAGATTAAAGTTGTTTTCCATCTGGGACTTAGAAAAATTCTTAATAGCACATTATTTCCTTTGCTTCATGTACAACCAGTAAAAATATTATTAATATTTCTAAAGAGAAATACTTAGAAACTGGCAGTTTAAATGTAGTATTCTAAAGCAATTTAGATTGATTGATTTGGTTCAAATGGCTAATGATCCCAGTGGGAACAGATGGGAAAAGGAGGCCATACATTACCACTCAGATGTGGCCTTGTCTGCAGTTGCGGTAAAGCACACACTACTCAAACTGATCATGTCAAGATACGAATGTAATGAGCTGATGGATCTGAGGGGATTCTCTAACAGGATCATAAAATGAGGATGCATCAAGGAATGTCAGGTGTGACTAAGATAAATAATATGTATTGTCAGGATTTTGTGAAGTTAAACTATAAGTAAGCCAGTTAAATGATTTAATCACTCTTTTCTTCTTTTTTTGATGCATATCTTTTTGTTCGACCAGAACACCGTTTGCAGACATCACATCTGCCAACCTTCCAAAAACAAATTATGCTGAACTATAAACAGACTAAGCACTACAGTTAAAACAACTAAATGATGCCATCTGCTGTTATAAAATATCATTTAATGCTTTATGAGATGCATGAATGGTTCTGGTAACTACCAGTAGAAATTGTATGCTTTTTGTAAAATGCTTAAACCAGAGATATGTCTCAGAGAACTTTGTCAGAGAAATACAATGCTAAGTTTGAATAGGTTGAACCTAACATTTGAGTAGCTTAAACCAAACGTTTAACTGGTTGACTGATCAAATGGGGTTTACATCCCTAGTTTTTAGTTTGTGATGTGGCCCAGAATAAATGGTATCATGTTGTTGTTCTGTCTTAGCATAGCCTCCCCGTCTTCCTTGTTGCTCCAAGGAGAGAATAACCATGTCCGGTATAGATCTGCTTCAGCGTATCTTCTCTAGTGCACTGGGGTAATTATGCCACCAGCTGCATGGCAAGGAGGCAGAGTCAAGGTTCTGCCCTCTCCCAGTCTACTGCTCCTTCCCTGTGTGTTGGAGGACAAGGCAATCCTGAAAAATCGTGGTGATATAGGGAATTCTCATGGTGAAATTAGGGGATGATGCTTCCTCTTTTATTCTCTTGCATCACTGCACAAAAAGGGCCATGATCTGGCCTTATGTGCGGTCAGATTTTGCAGTGTTTGTTGACTTCTGTTGGTTAGAGAGAGGACTGGAGGAACAAATACAAATGTAAAAAAAAAAGAAAAGAGAAAGACAGAGAGAAAAAATGTTCACTAAAACAGAAGAAAGAAGGTAGAACCGGTGTAATAAGAATCTTTAAGTAGAAACAACGAGTAGTCCTGTGGCACCTGAGCGACTAACAAAAATATGTATAGTATCATGAACTTTTGTGGGCAAAGCCCACTTCTTCAGATGAAGTTAAGGCAGGCAGCATTATCATATATATTGGGTGTGCTGCGTACACTGCGTGCACTAGAACCTTGGGCACTTAGCTCCAGTCAGTGCTGGCGGCAGGGGAACAGGGCAGTCTGGGCGGCTTTGAGGGCTGGCTTCCCCGACCCCATCTCTTCTGCACAAGGCCTGTCTCTTTTGGGAGTATGGAGCTGCACCTGCTGCCTTGCCCTGGGTCCCAGGGAATCTGTCAGCTCCCCTGCCTGAGACCATGCAGTGAACATCAAACAAAACATCAGCTACCTGTACATATACTGGGCAAGTTTGTATCTTACTGAAGCCTGGTGTCCTGCAGCAAATGTTGTGCCCTTACGAGAGAAAAATAAACCTGAAGAACAGAAACAAATCTAAAGAGCTTTGAAGCTTCTTGAAATCTCAAGAACTTCTGGATAAGGTATTTTAAAGGAGAAAAAAATCACAGGCATACGACTTGCAACATATTGGATTTTCCTTTCCTGGAAGATGGAGAACATCTACATGATCACATCACATCTATGTGACCACGTAACCTCTTTTCCAACTGCCTTTCTAGAGTGTCTAATGAGCAAATAATTCTTAGAAAAGTGAAGCATGACGATACAGGCAATTTTCATAACCTTCACTATGTTATGTAGTCATTTGGATGCAGTGCACCTTCTGCTACAAGGGGAATCTGTTTCCAAGTGAAATGATTCATTTCTTCATGATAACCCATCAGGAAGAAACAAAAAACAGTTCTTATAGATGAGAAAAAAAACTAAAAAGGAGAGGAAAGAGGAGAGGAATGAGGATAGAAAGAAACCAAGAGAACAGAACATACTAATAGAGAGGCAGAGGAATTCTAGCCCATAAGAATAGACTTTTCTTCTTTCTGCCAGCCATTATTGTTACACTAGAGGGTTTGTCACAGATGATATCTGAGTGCTTAATAATCCCCCTTTCCCACCAAAAAAGCATTTTCTCTCTTTCTCCTTAGCACCCATCCTCCCTAACAATATATGTTCTACTTCTGTGACTCCTGTTCTTTTTTCAGTAGCTTCCATGGAAATTGGTCAGTCCATCAAATAAAATTTTAGGGATCTCCCAAGGCATCTGACTACCATGGAGAAACTGAAAGTGAAGTGTTAAGAGGCCTCATATTATCAGAAAACATACATATACTAATCTTCATGTTTATTCTTAATTATTACCTGAACAGAAACACTTTTTTTTGCTTTTTTAAAAATGTTTTGACTGATCACCTTGACTGAAAGTGAATCTGGATTTCCAGAGACTTCTGATTCTGTGTATGCACTGTTAAATTGTCAGATTTCTTTGTTAGAATTTTAGCGCCTCATTCTAATTCTGGCTTGTATGAGTAGCCCTACTAATGTCAATAGAACTAGTTGCCTAAGTATTACTTGGGTGAGTAAGAGGGTTGTAAGATCAGGTCCAGTGTCATTAGTGATTTATACAAATTAGTATATTGCAGCATTATATCTTAAGGGTTAATGGTTGCAAATGAGCCTTTATTGTCTTTATGTGGAGAGAGCATGCATAATGGGCATTGATTCTGTGAAGCAAAAAGGAATTTTAGTTGTGGTTCTTTACATAGAGTGCCAAAACCAACCTTTCTCGCTCTCATAATTAGCAAAAGAAACACAGTAGCAATAGTAAGGATCCTTGTATTCCATATCCTTGTATTCCATATGCAAAATTTGGAGGACATTTTTTCCAAAATATTTCTCTTGTCCCATAAATACAAACTGTTTTCTCTCCCAGAATGGCATCAGAATATTTATATTTTACAGTATATGTTTCTCTGTGTGCTAAGTGTGCTGCTTTAAATGATGAATGTCAACCTTTCAAGAAAGTTTAATGCTTCTGGAATAGAATACTAGTTTAGTATAAAGTTTTATTGACTTGGAAAAGGTTCTTTTAGAAGGTCAAAACCTTCAGTACTTTCAACATTACACTGCTTTATTATCTTACGTTAGCTATGGAAAGAATTTGCTGCATTATTTTAAAGTTCTCTAAGTTCTGTTTCTGGAACTGCTGTTGCCTCAGATTTCATTATATGAGCTAAATAGATCAAACTGTTTCTAGGCATGGCACCTCATATCAAGAACAAACCTTATATTAATAATAGGGTTTATAATTTAAAAATAAAGTTAGCTGTATAGCTTGCTGCCAGCTTGAAAAAAATTAATTGGTAAATTAGTTATTTTCATTTATCTGGCTAAGTGGATGGATATGATATTAAATGGCCTTCAGATGAAAACTCGTTATATTGCTTACCTTTTCCAAATGTAATGGATAAAAATATTATGTTGGGAGAATAAAAACGCCATATTAATTAGATCAAAACTCAGGATTTACCTTTATACAATTACAGTTGTAATTTAATAGAAGATGAAATTTCTTGTATTGTTTTAAGGAATCAGGATATATTTTGCTACTGAAATGTTTTTCCTTTCTTTTTTGTTTCACTCTCTTACCCATTTCTTGTTGGAATTCCATCATAAGTAGTAGTAAAAGAGTGTTTTCGTTGTCTAAAACAGGTATATTTATAACTATAGCACTCTATTTACATGTTGTCCTATTAGAGGCATAGTAAAAAGAAGAAGATGGATTAAATTGACCGTTCTGTTTCCTTCCCTTTTGGACAGCCTCCTTAGCTGTTTGCTAAATGCATCACATTTTAGCAGTAGAAATGTAAATCTTTGTGACTGAGCAAATAATGAAATGTGCAAATCACTTGGCGATAGCATTTAATTAACCTTTTCTACTTTGTGGGATGCCCCAGAATTATAAAATAATGAAATTATAGGCAGATCCTCAACTGATTATAATTTGCCACATAGTTGGCACCAGTGGATAATCTGCTTGATGTTTTAGCATCGTATATTAGTCCCTCCAGTCTCTGAACAGTATAGGTACTTATTGTTTAATTCTTTTATTATTAAAAGATGAAGAAATTTGTTGGGCACTCAAGTTTAAAACTGAATTTCAGTGCCCAACAAATTTCTTCATCTTTTAATCATCGCTTCATCTGTAGGGTTGCCCACTTTTGAACGGCTGAACATCAGATACCCCAAACCCACCTCTGCCCCTTTCCCCAAGCCCTGCCCCTGCTTGCTCATGTCCCCAGCTCCCTCCATCACTCTCCTTCCCCTGTCCCAGGACTCATTTGCTTCCTGGCTAGAGCTGGGTCCAGGAGCCATTTAGCCATTTCCCTTCTTCAGCAGCTGAGCAGAGAGCAGCTCCTGTTGGTTCCAGCAGCAGCAGCAGCAACTGGTCTTCCTGCTCTCTTGGCAGGGAGCCAGCCGTATTGTGGTTACTCCAGTAACTGGGTTTCTAGTGTCTGATCAGCATTGCTGACTGGACACTGCCAGGTCCCCTTCTCAACCAGACTTTCAGAATGTCACCTGCCATTATGTCTTCCACCTTCCGTGGTCTCAAACAGACCTGATTTGCCCTGTTTGGAATGACCAGATTAAGGATGTTAAAATGTGGTTACTTTCCTAACTGAGCAGTCAATAGATTTTTTTATCGACTACTCGATTAGTTGATAAGGGGAGGTAGTTGCAGGTAGTTGCAGTGTGCAGTCTGGCCCGCGCTGGTCCCAGCACAACTTCTCCCACTGCCGCTCTGTATTGTAAGGGACAGGGGAGCTGGTGCATGAAGACGCTGTCTCGGTCCCTGCTCCCACGGGTCTCTGAACATTCTGCATAGCCTGCCACTCTGAATCAAATGGGACAGGGGAGCCAGTGCACAAAGTCTTGAGACCCTTGGGAGCAGACACTGAGCCAGCTTATTTGTGTGCCGACACCCTTGTCCCTTTCAATGCAGAGCGGCAGTGGGGAAAGTTATGCAGGGTGATTAGAGACCTGCAGAAGCAGGGACTGAGCCAGTGTCTTCGTGTGCTGGCTCCCCTGTCCCTTAATATTGCAGAGCAGTAGCGTGGGAGGGAGGGAAATATGACTAGGGATAGCGCTAACCGATAAGTTAGTCGACTAGTCGCTTACATCCCTAAGCTGGATACTGTCCTTTGGTTCTTGCACCATGGAACAGAAAGCACAGTTGATATGGACACAACATAGGGAATATGTTGGTGACAAGAAAGGGTTTTGGCAAAGCTCAGGGGTTGGGTACCTTTTTTCAATTGACCTAACACCAATTGGAAGCAAAACCAAAACAAACACAAACCCACACATCTCACTGACCTGACTCCTAAGAAGCAAAACAAAATAAAGTAAAATAAAGGAAAAAAAAAACCCCTTACAAACCTGGCTTCCAAAAAGCAGGTCCTACCCCTTCCTCCCCCGCCCAAAAAAAGCCCCTCACTGACCTGCTAACCTGGCTTCCAACAAGAAAACAAAGCAAAAAGCCAGCACACCGTAGTAGGCGCTCCGCCACTGACATAGCTCTTTATGTTTTATTAACCATCTCAGAATGGTGGACAGCTATGCAATGGTAGAAGTCAGATATTATGGTGATGAGCAGAAATATGCAATCCTAAAATGCAACAGTCAAAACTTGTTCTGGGCAACCCTAAGAATTCATGGCCCCCTTGTGTAAGTGATATAGTGGTTACATCTGTTGTGCTTAAATTTCTTCTCCTTTATTGAAATTGGAAACTATAATAGGAATGCCAACAACATAGTTAAATCCTCTGTAATTTTTCTTGGCTCAGTTACAGCATGATGTCCAGACATGCTTTTACTCCTCTATATTGTGTCATGCCATATTTGCTTTTTATTATATACTGTTTGACAAATATATAAGATACTTGATTGGGGATGGGGGTTGGGAGAGACTAGAATGAGAGGGAAGATAGAAGTGCTGACTAGCATGTGAAAGTGGTCCATGTAGAGCAATATTGAGATGGATCCATTTTCACCCGCTTACGTACTGTGAGGAAGGCTACGTCTAGACTACATGCCTCTGGCGACAGAGGCATGTAGATGAGGCTACCAGGCATAGGAAAATGAAGCGACGATTTAAATAATTGCCACTTCATTTAAATTTACATGGCTGCCGCGCTGAGCCAATCAGCTGTTTGTCGGCTCAGCGCGGTAGTCTAGACGCGCGGGTGTCGACATCAAAGGCATTTGTCGACCACCCAGGTGTAAACCTCATTCCAGGAGGCATACCTGGGTGGTCGCCAAATGCCTTTGATGTCGACACCCGCGCGTCCAGACTACCGCACTGAGCCGACAAACAGCTGATCGGCTTAGCGCGACAGCCATGTAAATTTAAACGAAGCGGCAATTATTTAAATCGCCGCTTCATTTTCCTATGCCTGGTAGCATCATCTACATGCCTCTGGCAACAGAGGCATGTAGTGTAGACGTAGCCGAAGTCTTAATATACACATGTTCCTATCTGTAGTATTATAACTCAGCACATTGTTATAAAAATAAGTGGCAGATCAGCTGCTGAAAATGCATAGTACTTGCTTTCAGATGGCCTTATAGGCATTGGTTCCAATTCATGGGTGTCAGAGATTTTATTTATTTATTTATTTTGCTGAAACCTGATTTTTTGGGGATGTTGAGTGGGGTTTTTTTTTTTTTTTTTTTTAATTTTGGTTTTGCCTTCTCCCTTCCTGTATTTGGCCTCCACCACTGCCTTTTCTGTGGAGAAAGAAGAATAGTGAAAGTATTGTGGGGAGGGGAGAAGAAGGGTGAAGGCAGAAAAAAGAAAACCTGAACTTTTTTTTGAACAAATGGAGAATAGTTCCGTTTTGAGACTTGCAGACCTTCTTTTATGTACGTGAAAACATTTTTTGACTTTTTTTTTTGAGCAGCTCTAATAAGAACCCTGGCAGTGGAGGTTGTTGAAGGGTCCACAGAACTTGCCTTGGATACCCTGGCCATGATTGCACCTCAGCTAGTGGTACCCATTTTATGGGTTATGAAGGCTCCCTGGGGGAGTGGAGGTTATAGACATCTATCACACCAGCCACCACTGACTCCCAGCTCCCAGCTGACACCAGATGGTAAAAGGAAAGCTGACCACCCTTGAGTCAGGGAATAGAGTTTGCAACTCTTGTGTAAACTTGGCTATGGAAGCAAAAATGACCACAGATCTATTAAAACATGAGCTAATGCATCCCACATTGGAAAAACAAAACAGCAATACTATGGAAAAGCTCTATCAAACAAGTCTAAAAACAGTACTACATGTTGTTCTCATTCTATTTTAAGATTATTTAACATAATTGGATGTTGTCAATTTGTGCATGTCTCTGCCATGGGAATGTCGTTCTGAGGGCATAGCACGCACAGAGCTTGACTTGAAGGAATAAGCAACCCTTCATTACCACATTCTCTTATAAGTGGAGGAAAAGGGACTGAGCACATATTCCATTATATGTCAGGCAAAGAGACATAAGGTTGGTTTTTTTCAACTCAAGCACTGAACAACAACAAAAAAAAGTCTTTTTTTAAAGGGTTATTTGTTGATTTTGGTTTTGTGGAGAGAGGGATGTTAAGCCCTGACAACCTCTTGTTAACTTCTATACATCTCACTACCTTTTATTGAGAATACTCTTTATTTGCAGGACTTCAAATTTATGAAAACAATAAGACAACTTCCTATATTATGTGAACTACATTAAAGTATCTAGCTATCTCCAAATAGAGATCTACAAAGTTGGTGTGAACTGTGGCCATCGGGGGCTGTTTAGGAATGAGTATTTATGCTGAAGTTTTCTTTTCCAGGGTAAGGAAGATTGTGAAAGGAGGCTATTGTTTTGATTAAATACTATGACAACATTGTTCCTATTTCTGCAGTTTTCCTTGCACCTGTCACTTACTGAAGCTATTTTTTGACTGACTCTAGAGTAGACAATCCTAAATGTATTTCTTCTTTTTGTTCTGGACACTGGTCACAGTAAATAATCAGATTCACTATCTGTATGCTGATTCTTAATAGCGTTTTAAAAATAGTATTGCTAAAAGTACATATCCCACCTACACCATGTATTTTCAAAATGATCTGAATTTACCATAATTAACACTTGAAGCCAAATCATGAAATAAGTCAGTTAAGTCTAAAACACCTTTCTAAAATGTTAAACTGTTGTAAATGGGCACCAAGAAATAGGATTTCAACTCAATTTTTTTTTGTTTCAGATAAGAATAATAAGCTTAAATTAATTATATGTTCTAGTAGTCCATTTGCTCTTTTATTTTCCTAGCCTTTTAGGTCAGCCTCTGTATTTTAGTGGTATGTTGGGAGCGTCTTACTAGATGAAAAAATTTAAAGATTCATAGCATGCCCTTTCATCTGCAGCTACCCAAGCTTCCCTTTTTGGCACAGCTTCAGCTGTTAACACTGGATTTAAGGCTTTTCCTGCTATCAGGCAGCTTTTCATAACTACTGCTCCTCTGTCCTCTCTCCGGTCACTGCTCCTATTGTTATATAGGTTGAACTTCTGTAATCCAGCACGCTCTGGTCTGGCAACATCCCTGGTCAGGCATGATTTTAGTTAGCCAGATGTCCACTTATCATGGGTGTGACCAAGTTTCCTGTGGTCCCATAAAATTTGTTTTCAGCCACCAATCCTGGCTCTCAATGTTCTATGCTGTTATTTAGCTCTAATTTACTTGTAAATATCTTCTAAGAGTCCAGTAAGTAGTGGAAGTGTTGGCAATGCTGCTAGACAATACTTAACTTCTCATACTCCAACAAATTCTCTGGTTCAGCAATGGTCAGGTTCTGAGGGTGCTGGACTAGAGAGATTCAACTTGTACTGTTTTGGCTTGCTCTTCACACAGTTCTCTCTCAACTGTAGGTTTTATTCCTCTTTCCTTTCACCCCTGAAAAGAATTTAAAATGTTTCTAGACTTGCTATTTTCACTCCCACATCCTCCTACCTGTTATATTTTTGGACAACAATTATTAGTCACCTACAGTTTGAGAATGAATTTATGGCTTTTTGAGAGTAATATTTAGGGAAGGCATATGATGAGATCATTTCCTTTCTGAACTGTGCAAGAAAACTTATTGAGCCAGATCACACTGTTATGTTACTATGAATTCATAAGGAAGACACTACAGCAACATCTCAACTTGAGTGGTAGCATGCATGTTAGCACAGCTAGGGTACCTTTTTCTTTTCTTTCCATCTTTTATGTTAACGGGCCTATTGATATTTGAATTTCTCAAGTTCCTTCAGTGATAAATAACTTAATGGGCCAAATTCTGCTCTCTGATAAACCGATGTAAATTATCATTAAATATTTGTATTGTTGTCGTATAACACTGCCCAACTCTTGTAACTGGTGGGCAGGATTGAATATGTGGGACTTCTGGAGATAAATGTATGAGCCACTACTCCGTGAACTAAACATAAGCTGGCTCTTCCCCAAGGTTGCAGAAGATACATCAGTGTATAGGTGGTGTATGCTCCACTAGAGGGGGACAGAGTGCCACAAAAAGCAGGCAGATTATAGTAGTACCTAGAGCAGGGGAAGGGCAGAGGGGCCTCTGTGGGCTGGATCCGGTCTGCAGAGGCCCTGCTGCTCCCCCTGCCTCCAGGCCAATCAGGGCCTGGGGAGGGAGAGAGTGCATGAAGTCTCCTCCTACCCTTCTAGCGGTGCGGCGCTTTTAAGCACCACAAGCTCCTTGAAGGACGGGGACAGGGTGGGTCGGAGACTTCACGCACTTCAACAGGCCAGTCAGGTGGCAGTTGACTCTTAAAGCATGGTATTCCCTTGTAGAGAGGGGGCAAGGAGCAAGAGACTTCATTTGCTCCCCCTCCCCAGGCCCTGATTCACTTGGGGGCAGCCAGGGGGAGTATGCAAAGTCTCCTCTCACCGCCAGGGGCACAGGTACCTAGAGGGAACCACCAGCTGTTCAGAACATCCTGGTTCCACCCCTTCTGCCTGAGGCTTTGCCCCTTCCTTAAAATTTTCTGAAGTAGCCCCGGTCAAAAATTATTGCCCACCCCTAACTTAGAGGCCAACCAGAGGAGGGGCCATTCAAACGCTGTACAAACATAGGCACAATCCTGCAAAAATATATGCCCATGGTTAATTGTATCCAGTCTTGAGTTCGCCAATTAACTTAAGTGCAACTACTCTCAGATACCATATATCTTTTTTAAAAGGTGAAATAAAAAGGACCCAGAAAATTGTAGACCAGTCTTCCTAACGTTGGGACCTGAAAAGATACTGGAACAAATTATTAAACAATTAATTGATGAGCTCCTAGAGGAATATTGGGTTATAAGGCCAGCAAGACCAAATTATGCCAAACCAACCTAATTTCCTTCTTTGATTGGTTTGATGAATGGATGAATGGGGGAAAGCAGTAGACATGATAGAGCTTGGTTTTTATAAGGCTTTTGACATAGTCCCATATGACATGATCATAAGCAAACTAAAGAAATGTGTGGTCTAGATGAAATTACTATAAGAGTAGTACATAGTTGATTGAAGGGCCACACAAAAAGAGAAGTTTTCAGTGGTTTGCTGAAAATCTAGAGGGGAAGTCTGGGTCTGGCATAGGTTTGCCAACATTTTATTTAAAAAATAAGGGACTGTGTTCTTAACACCCCCATGCTACCATCGTCCCAATGAGAATTAGTTTTCACTTACTTTGCCAGCAGTATTTCTTCTTGCATTTTTTTTAAGCATCCATCAACTCCTAATCTTGTTGTACAGAAATGAAAAAAACATTAGGCATCCCTACTCTGGAATTTTTCATTAATGACTTGGTGTGAACTAGGTCCCAACATCCCTGCTGGAGGCCTTGCCACACCCTGCCCCAGTGATAGGAGCAGAAGAGAGGTTCTCCAAGCAGAATAGAGTGGCAGCCTCTGCTGTGGCCAATCAGGGCGCAGCAGACTGATATAAAAGAAGCTGCTGGGCCAGCGCCTGCCAGTTCCTTGCTGGAGCTTGACCCCAGTAGACCTGGGCTGGCTGGGAGAACAGCAGCATTCCAGACAGCTCCGAGTGTGAGCTTGATTTCAGACCTTGTCAGAACCAGGTCCAAAGGCTGAAGACTAGCCAGTAAGCCAACGGCAACACTTTACAGAACCCTGGACAGGGAGGACTTGACCACAAGGCCAAGAGAAAGGGCTGGACAGAGCAGCTTCCCAGGGAAGTGGTCCAGGAAGCGTGACAGCAACCAGCCTCTTTGAGACTGAGCAGGTTACTGCCACTTACAGGGTCCCGGGACCCAGAGGAGTGGGTGGGTGTGGGTCCCTCCCCAACCCCCAGCAGCCACAACAGGGGTAAGAAGACGCCTTGTCCCAAGGCCACATACCAAACACTTCCTCTCCCACAGACAGCTAGGCAGAGAGATTACAAAACTCCCCTCAGCCACTGAGGGGTGCTCACAAGAAGTGTGGAGCCCTTTACACTTGGATAATGGAATGGAGAATATGAATATAAAATATTCACATGACACTAAACTGGGAAGGTTTACAAGCACAGTGGAGGAAAGGATTACAATTCAAAACAGCCTTGACAAATTAGAGAATTAGTCTTAATTGGACAGTATAAAATTCAATTCAGTAAAGATAACTGCAGAGTAGTTCACTTAGGAAAGAAAAATCAAATGCACAACTACAAAATGGGAAAATGTTGGCTAGTCAGTAGTGTGGCTGAGAAGAATTGGGGGATTACAATGGCACACAGATTGAATATGAATCGACAGTATGATGCAGTTGCAAAGAGGCTAATGTTCAAGATTGTATTCACAGTAGTGGGAGTAAGACTACAGGAGCTTACTGTCCCACTTTACTTGGCATTAATAGGCCTCAGCTATATTACTGTGTTTAGGTCTTGGGGTCACATATTAGGAGAGATGTGGCTAGATTGGGGAGAGTCTAGAGGAGAACAACAAAAATGATTTATCAGGGTGCCTCCACAAATACCCCCGATGGCAGTGATGTTGGTAGAAGATTGCACTGGGCTGCTTAGTCTTCCCCTGCTGCTCAAACTGTGGCTCTGACATGTTGCTGCTGCACGCTGTGAGCCAGATTAACCACAAGAACAGCATGTGGGGATGCCTACTTTGAAAAAATAGGCCCAGCTTGAGATGGTGGATTCCCGTACAACTGTTAGTGCGGTGGCAAGTGGTGAGAATGAAGACCCAAGTAGGGATGTAAAATCCTGCTTAATTAGCTAACCAGTTAAACATTATGTTTCATTGATTAAATGTGGGTGGGCAGGACCAGACTGGAGCAGTCCCTCCCCCCCGCCATGGGCAGGGGCCGCTCTGGCCTGGTTGGATTAAATTATACAATGCAGAAAATTCAAATTATCGAGGCCTAATTTTATCAAGGTACAGCTGCAACTTAAATATTGGTTCTCTGTACTTCCTTTCCTACTCCCATGATTTATTTGGAATCAACCTTCATCTAGCAAAATGCTTCTGGAGCACAAGGCCTTCATTTCCCTGGTCTAGTCAGTGTGGAGTGGGATAGGGATTTTAAATTTATTTTAATCAACTAATCAACTAGTAGATGGATTTTCCATCGATTAGTCGATTAGTTAAGTGGGGGAGTCATCGTCAGGCTCTTAATACATTTAAAAAAGCAGAGGGGCAGCATCTGGGACTGGGCCCAACCCAGGAATCAGCTGATTCCCAGCTCACACCCAGTCCCCATGATCCCCCCTGCTTAAGGACATATAGCAAACCCTGGCACACTTCAAAAATGGAAACCAGGCTTCCTGATTTCTGACTTGTGTCCTATCCAATCCATCTGCCTGTCTCACTCCCTGGGAGTTGTAGCTCTATTAAAAAATATTATTAGATCACACAAACGCTTGAAATAATGTATTTATAGATTTTGTGTGTGTGTGTGTGTGTGTGTGTGTGTGTGTGTGTGTGTGTGTGTGTGTGTGTGTGTGTGTGTGTGTGTGTGTGTGTGTGAGAGAGAGAGAGAGAGAGAGAGAGAGAGAGAAAATAAATTTCTACTTTCTAAATGTACTGGATCCCTGCTGAGGTACCCCATTTGAGGTTCCTCCTCAAAACTCACAATGATCCTCACTACCTAAAGAGTGACTTCCCCTCCCCCTCCGTACCAAGAATGTTCAAGCTAAGAGGCATGATGGAACTGAGAACATCCAGGACAAAATTCACCAGAACTGGAGACAGAGATTTTAGGGAAGATGGGGGTGGAGGAGAGAGGAAAGTCACTTTATACTAGAACTCATTGCCAATGCGAGCTGGGCGAGTTAATATCTTAATTCTTCCAAAACTCATCTGTAAACACTCACAACTGACTGCCAGATCTTGACTTTTCCATGCTACAGTGAGTGCATGATATGCTTCTTTGTTCTTGTGATAAATGTATATCTTTATGAGCAGAATATATATGGACTAACTTTGAAATGTTTCCAGTAGTATGTAAAATACCATTTAATCAATAGAATTTACACTGCTTTGTCATCTTCAAAGCACTGTATAAGCATTAATCAATGAACAAAGAAACAAGACAATGCTAATGTAGGATTAATGTTTTCCTAATTATACAGGTAGTTAAATTCTGCATGGTAAAAGTTTGATTTATATGTCTGATTTCATCACTCAATAAAATTGGATCCCTAAGATACATCATCTGTCTGGTTCAAGGTGATGTTGGGGGAAAATCAGGAAGCAGCCATTGAAGCAGAGCCAGAGCTGCTTGACAGTGGGAAGAAAGCTGCTTCAGTAGTGCTTTAGGATATGAGGCTGTTCCCAGAACCTCATCTAGTTATAAACCCAGTCAACAGAAAGATGATTCTTTGGAATTTATTCTGGGTAAAGCATGACATTATCGTATTTCAGAGACAAGTTGTTGGATGTGAAACAGGGAAAGTGAGCCCAGGAACTGGCCATAGAGCAAAATTAAACATACAACTTTTTAAAATCCCATTTAAAAAAAGTGGATTCTGACCAAGCCCATGTTATTTTAAAGCAGCTCTGTAGTACAATCTGCAGCACCAGCCTCAAAGAATCCTTATGCGCTAGAACCTCAGAATTAGTAACACCACGGGAATGGAAATTGTTTGTAACTGTGAACAAACTTTATGGTTGTTCTTTTAAAATTCTAACACTGAACATTAACTTAATGCAGCTATCAAGCTTTTCTATACAGAACTAAAATCACTGGTTTTTGTTTTCTGTGGGGTTTGGCTTTCTTTTATTTTTATTTTGCTTTGTTTTTTTGTATGTGTCGTCTGCTGCTGCCTGATTACATAGTTCTGGTTCCAAACGAGATGTGTGGTTGACAGGTCAGTTCACAACTCTAGTGTTTGTAACTCTGAGGCTTACTATATCAGGGAGAAAAGTAACAGGAGAGCTCTTCAACCACCCCTCTTCCACAGTACACTAACTATCTTGCAGGGTGGGAGGAACAGAGCCACCTCTCCGTCAACCAAGGAATCTTCTACATTGAGTACATCTCAAAAGCAGTAAGTTGCAGCCCCTTTATGCTGCTACAGTGGTGTACATGAGCCATAACAGACTTGTAAACCAGGGACATAGATTCTGCAGGTTCACAGATCCAGGCTGTCTCTAAGTATATGACCCCTATTATTGTAATATCTGAGTACATAACAATCTTTGATATACTTATTTTTACAACACCTCTATGAGGCTACATCTAGACTGCAGGCTTCTTTGAGAAGAAGCTTTTCTGAAAGAGATCTGCCAGAAAAACTTATTTTGAAAGAGAGGGTCCACACAGCAAAAGCACAATGAAAAAGGGATCAGCTTTTTCAAAAGATAGCGTCCACATCGATTGGACGCTACCTCACATTTAAGTAGTGATTACAGAGTGGTGACTAGGGCACCTGTATTTTTTCCTGGAGGCCTCTTTAGAAAAAAAAGCCACCCTCTTCTCCGACCACACACACCCTTTTCTGAAAGAGCTCTTCGGAAGGCTTCTTCCTTGTAGAAAGAGATTTACCACTGTTGGAAAAACCCCTGCATTCTTTCGACTTTCTGTCAACAGAACACAATTGCAGTGTGGACGTAAGTGTAGTTTTTTTGGAAAAACAATTGTTTCCCCAAACTAAGTCCCCCAAGTCACACGGAACTCTGTGGCAGATGAGGGAATTTAATCCAGGTCTCCTAAATCCCAAGAAGAAGTCTCAAGCTAGTGCCCAAATCACTGGATCATACCTCATTCTATTTATTATGAGGAAGTGCCAAGTCAAGTAGCTCCACTTTAGCAATACTGCATGAGAAAAGAAATGCTCTCTCAGAAAACCAGGTCCCAAACCAGTAAGTGCTTTATGTGCTAGCTCTTAAATTAACCTAACCTCTTAAATGTCACTTACAAGCTGATAGTGAATCACACACGAGACCTCAGAGCACTGCCATAAGGAGCTCTCAAAACCAAACTTCAATTAATAAGTGGACAGCTGCCTTCTGAGTACATGGCATTAGTCTAATTTCAAAAGTGACAATGGAAAGATACCTACTGACATGCAAGGAAAAGAAAGGTCACGGTTTTCTTACCAAATGCACATGGCAAAAAAATGCCCTTGGCCTCTGCAGCTCTGTGATTATCCATAGGCACTAGAGTGTCAAAGATTATCCCATTCAGACAGCCAACTTGCATCACAAGTGATGGGTACATTCCTTCAGTCGGGTATATCAATATCATCTTTTTTAACTGCTTCCCTTAAGCTACCAATACTACACCTTATCTGGCTGAGCTGCAATTCACTCACCCACCTCTAAGGCCCCATTTCAGTACTAAAGTTCTGTGTTCACTGATACCAAGGTGGCTTTTTATTGGGAGATCTCTAACATGAGATAGTTATCTCACTAAAATTGTAATGGAAATAAAACACCTGTCGTTTTCACCAAAAGGTAAATAATATGCTCCACATACACATATATGATCATGCTTGTTTTTATTTGTTTTGTTTTATGGATAGCAAATAATTACAACAGGACAAAGTTAACTCAGCCAGCAAATAAAAGAAACAGAGAAGCTTCTTTCTATCACTCGGGGCCTCTAGCAGTTAGAGGAATTCTTAATCATACATAAAAACACTGTCAAATAGAAGGCTTTTGCAATATCATTTGTATTTCTTGTATTATAAGATTCTCAGGGCAGAGATGGTCTGTAAAACTTACAGTGTTAACTTACAGTGCTATGCTTTAATGAATAATTAATTAGCCTTAAAATAAATTATTAAAAACAATAATAATCCAGATATTGTTTAACTCTCCAAATAACTGTGTGGGCAGAGACAGTCCTTTCCAAAAGTTCTAAGGAAGGCAAAAACTGGGACAGAATGGTTGGTATAGTGAACATGCCACTTTTCATGGCATGACATTCCATAGAGATCCAAAAGAAATGAAAGAGATTCCATCATTGACTTTAAACATCATTTTAATTATTTTTCTGTTTGTATCAGATGAGGATGAGTTATTATTTAACACAGTGCTCTGTGCTGTATAAAACAGTAAACATCTAAAGTTGACTAAGTTAAAAAACAGGCACCTCAATCAGGAAGTTTTTAAAGCAGGAAAACACCTTCCCCTCTATAGGGTCTTTGTTTCAATTCACTGAACAAGACTGTTCTTCATATCTACAACCCTATTTGGTTTTATAAATTGATTTGGACCAATTTCAAATCAGTTTTCTCAAAATAGTTTTAAAGAAACCCACAACTGTGTATCCATACATAGATTTAATACAATAAAAGCAAGACCCTCCAAGATCATCTGGGGTAAGGGGAACAGGATTCATATCCTCTCTCATATCTATACCCTGGCTGCTGGGAAAACAACATCTCTCAGTAAGTGTGCTCCCCTGGATCCTAAAAAGGAGACAACTGAGAATGAATTTGAGCAAGGGGAGCAGGGTAGTTGTCTTCAACGTTGCTCTTGGAACACTTGTCCTAAAGGCAGGTAGGGGCCTAAAGGCAGTGTCAGCTGTGATGGTTTTTCTGACCTCTTCAACCCAGATATGTTTTAAATAGCAAAACCTGAAACAAGTCCACAGATATTCCCTCACAAACTTCACAGAGCTGGTATACTCAATCATAGAACTGGAAGGGACATCGAAAGGTCACTGAGTCAGTCCCCGCCCTCATGGCAGGACTAAGCTCTGTCTAGAAGTTGTGTTTGGTCCTTGTCCAGAAGTGCTTTCAGCCTAGTTCAGGCTATTAGCACAGTGGTATCAGTATGAGTTCCTCATGTGCAGTAAAGGAGCAGTGAATAGTTTTGAATGGCTTCACAAAAGAACATTTGGAGGTGGAGATTGACTGAATGTAGCTTTGTCAACATAGAACAAGAGAGCAAGAAAATAGAGGCTCCATGGTATCTGAGAATGGCTGAGCTAATTATGGCTACATACTACTTATCCCTAGATGTTCTGCATTTTCACATGTGGGTAGCAGGACTTGGATTTGTTTATCAAGAGTTTTTTAAAGTATAACAGTGGATTATCTTTTTCTCGTATTTTTGGCCATCTGGTTTTGCAGATGGAATTTCCAGTGAGTCTCAACTCAATCCCTGTGTAGTAAAGCTCTCTTAAAAAAAATAAACGTTGTGCTTTTAAAGTAGTGAGAACTAAGAACATTATTTCATTCTGACTTTGTGTGTTTAATCTAGTGAGCTGTCATACTGTCTATGCTGTTCTGGTGAGAGAGAAAACCTGTTGCTGAGCCCCTAGCCACACTGAGAACAGAAGAAAGGCTAGACAGAACTTAAATGATTCCCAGACCAATAAATGTAAAATCGCAATCCATTTTAAAGACGTGATAGACCACAGTAAGTTCCTGTTACTAGATTCATGATTAAAGTTGTATCTTATTGTTAACATTGTTTGTAACATTGTTGGTATTCCCCCTATGGTGTGGGCTAGTTGAAAAAAGAAAAAAAGACTAAGGTCTTTATGGGTCTGTATTCTGTAAATGCTGAGCATTTTGACTTTAATCATAATTGTTGGAATTTGAGCAATCAGTAATTCTCAGGAGTCTCACTTGATACTTTATAGAGATCAAATTGATAGGTCCTGATTCCTCACTGCCTTCTTTCAAAGTCACTGGTGCAAATAGCTTGCCAGATGGTTTAACCAAAAATACCGAAAATATCGAACAACCCCCCACCCCCAACCCAAAAAAAAAGCCACGGGGAAAAAATTCTGTCGAGGGGGGAAAAAAAAAGGAGGAGACCAAAGTTGTTGGGGGGGGGGGGGGAAGTGTTGCCCCTTTAAGAAATGCTTTTGAGGCTTTTTGGCCCTAACAGGCTGCCGGTGGCCACCTGCCATCTTGTCTCCCTGCTCCCGGCCGGACAGCACCTGGGATATTCGCCTCCTAGCTGGGAAAAAAATCAAAAAGTACCAGACATTTTAGGTGTCCGGTATTTTCTGAATTTTTTACCAGACAGGAGTTGAAAATACCAGACTGTCTGGGTCAATACCGGACACCTGGCAACCCTAGGTGCAAAGCACATTAAAAATGTCATCACTCACCCATGTTGCATTAGAGCAATTGAAGACCCCTACTGCAGAATACAGGCGAATTGAGCCCATTTTAATCACAATTAGCTATTACACCTCAGTCCTGATTCCCTTTGTATAAGCACAGTGTTCTACCTGCTAAAACTGTGCTTGCAGAAATTGTGCCTACTGCCGCTGCCAATAAGACAAGTACATGCTTACAAGTGTAAATCAAGTTCTTAGTCATTTAGTGATAGGATTTCGATCTGTAGACCACAGAAAGAGGGAACTTCTGAAAATATGGGCATAATCTGCTTTCATAAATAACTTTTTCTCTGCCCATAAAAATTCTGAAAATGTATGGCTATTTATTTGTAATCAAACATTAGTATCAACATAGTAAATATATTTTAAAATATGCAATTCAATCAGTATCAGGGATGATCTAGTTGGTACTTGGTCCTGCCATGGGGACAGGGGACTGGACTCGATGACCTCTTGAGGTCCCTCCTAGTTCTAGTATTTGATTCTATTATTAGAATTGTTAAACCCCCTATTTAGTGCTTTCTAAGTATATTAAGCCATTCAAGATACACCAATTTAAAAAACAATTGTCAATTTCTGCACTAAAATTCTGATCTGGAAAAAGGAGAAGAGTTCCTTTCCTTTATATTCTCTATGATAACATCCATATATAGTACTAATTAGCTTAAATTCTGTCAAATTATCTTAAATATTGGGCAAGGTCACTCACCATAACCTTGTATGGAATTCCCCCATCTCCTGTAGAGAATGGAAACCAACCCAATTAGAGATAAGTTCCATGTCTATGGGGTTATTGACTGGCTGCCTCCCAGCCAGTGTGGGCAAAGCTGAGCAATGAGTCATTAGACACCTGGGCCTTATAAGCAGGCCGAGGAGCTCAGGGAGAGGAGAGACAGCAAAGAAAGGAGGACACCTTTGCAAGGAATCACAGAAAGTAAGACAGACTCCTGTGAGGGAAGTCACAAAGAAGGACTGAGAGCAAGACAGACTTGTAAGAGAAGCTGGCATTCTGGATGTAGCCCTGTGAAGGGACAGAAGACCTCCTTTTTTATGGTTACTGGAACTTATAAATAAATTAGACTTCTTATATCCCAGAAGGGGCTGAGGCTGGAAAAATGACCTAGCTGGAGACTGAGGCCACAGAATGCAAACACAGAGGACAGGCTAATGTAGAAAGCAGGCCAGAATGGGAAACTAGAGGTACAGATCAGAGTAATGTCATATCCTGACTGAAGAAAGTGCCACACCTGAGAAGTAACAATTATAATAATTTTTTTTGCCTTATCTCAGATCCCCATATTTATCACCAACATCAGTATTTCCTTTTGCTTTGTTTAACTAGTTGCAAGCAACTTCCCTTTTTTTTAAAGCGGTTGCAAGACTTCTTGACATGGAACTTCAGCCTAGGAGCCCAAATGCAGCCTGGGATCAAAAGTCAGACATGGTTGGCTGAATTGGACACTGTAATACTAATATGTTAAACAGTCTGCTTTTTAATTATCTCAGTGTTTGGCTATTCAGAATGTTTACAAACACATACCATATGCCTGTAATGTTCTTAAATGTTGCTGCTAGCATGATATCACATCATATGTTCAGCTGTATTCAATTGATTTGACCAATCCTTTGTGATTTTATCCAGTAAGGATCCCTGGACTTTCCAATACAACAAGCATGTTGATGTGATTGAGGACCAAGAGTCAAACTAAAGATCGACACAGCTCATCAAATTCACCTTTGAAAGCAGGACTACTCAACACGTGGCCTGTGGGCCACATGCGGCCCACTGCCCGTTTGTTTGTGGCCCATGGTGCAGTTTGGGTTTACACAGGGCTCAACACGTGGCCCGCAAGTGGGAGCCAAAACAAAACAGTAATCAATATAATGGTCTTCCTTTAGCATGCATTTTAGTAGTTAAATTCCTGGACTGTCATTGCTCAGTAAAAGTGCTGTCATATGAGTGGAAATCGGGTAAATATTGCATGTTATTGATATCAGCAGAACTGACTTAAATGGAGCCTGTGTGTTGTGCAGTGTTGCCTTAATCTTTGTATTCAGGCCTGTCAGTGTGAAAGAAGCTATTTGCATATTTTGCATGTATATGCAACCACACTTAAGTTGTGGCCCTTGGCATATGCTGTGAGTATCATTGTGGCCCCTTGGGCTTCCAAAGTTGAGTAGCCCTGTTTGAAAGGGACCAAATAAATCCCAAATTATATAAAAGTTCTCCCTGATCCAGTATGTCCTATCCCTAACCCTACTACACAAATAGTATTAAAGACATCGAAGGCTTTTTAAAAAAGATGTCAGGGCAGTTGAGGAAAGTACATACCTTAAAGCCGTGGTCACCAACCAGTAGATCGCGATCTACCGGTAGATCTCGGAGGCTCTAAGAGTAGCTCTTGAGCCCTCTCTGAACTGCGTGCCTGCACAGTACATTTACATTAGATTTCCTCATTTGAGGTGCAGCTACTCACCGAGCAACAGCACAGATGAGTAGCTGCGAGAAATGGTGGGAATTTTTTTTTTAAAGTAGCAGTATAAGGATTGGGGATAGCAAGTGATGGAGAGGAGGAGAATAGAGAGGGCGGGGCTTCAAGGAAGGGGCGGGGCGGTAGATCTTGGCTTGGTCTGTCATTTAAAAAGTGATCTTGGGTGTAAAAAGGTTGGAGACCACTGCCTTAAAGGAAGAAAGTGCCCTACCTCCCTTGCTGCAATTTAAGCCCATTGCTTCTTGTCCTATCATCAGAGGACAAGGAGAACATTTTTTCTCTCTCCTTCTTGTAACACCCTCTTAGATTTATGCCTCAGACGCTCCTAGGTAGTGACTAAGTGCTCCTTTCTCAGTCTTCCCTTGAAATTTAAGAGCCAGAATCTTATCTCTATTATAGCAGTGTAAAGCAGAATAACTGGAATTATCCCAGATTACACTAGTATAATTGAGAAGAGAAAATCTGTTTTAATATTTGAGTTAATTAATATATAAACTCTATTAACTTATTATTGCTTAATTTTTCCCACTCACATGTTACAAAGGACTGTTTCTCTCATGGGCAGTTTGGAATTTTAAAGCACACGAAGTGCCCTTATCGTTGAAGCAAAATGCAGGACAATGTAGCACTTTAAAGACTAACAAGATGGTTTATTAGATGATGAGCTTTCGTGGGCCAGACCCACTTCCTCAGATCAAATAGTGGAAGAAAATAGTCACAACCATATATACCAAAGGATACAATTAAAAAAAATGAACACATATGAAAAGGACAAATCACATTTCAGAACAGGAGGGGGATGCAGGGGTCGGGGAAGGAAGGAAGGTAAGTGTCTGTGAATTGATGATATTAGAGGTGGGCAGAGTGGGACGTCTGTGAGCTAATGGTATTAGAGGTGATAATTGGGGAAGCTATCTTGGTAATTGGTAAGATAGTTTGCGTGTTTGTTCATTCCTTCCCGGAAAGTGTCGAATTTTAACATGAATGACAGTTCAGAGGATTCCCTTTCAAGTGCAGATGTAAAAGGTCTTTGTAGCAGAATGCAGGTGGTTAAGTCATTGAGAGAGTGTCCTTTCTGGTTAAAATGGCAAGAAACTGGTTTTTCTTTGTGATCTTGTCTGATATCTGTTTTGTGAGCATTAATCCTTTGGCGAAGTGTCTGAGATGTTTGTCCAATGTACATAGCAGACGGACACTTTCGGCACATGATAGCATAAATTATATTTCTGGATGCGCAGGAATATGTGTTCTTGATCTTATAGCTCACTTGGTTAGGTCCAATAATGGTATCAGCAGAATGAATATGTGGACAAAGCTGGCAACAGGGTTTGTTGCAAGGGAAGGTACCAGGGTTGGTATTAGTGTGGTATGTCCTGTGATTGTTGGTAAGAATCATCTTGAGGTTAGGTGGTTGTCTATAGGAGACTACGGGTCTGTCTCCCAGAGCTTCTTGGAGTATGGTATCCTGTTCCAGTATAGGCTGTAGTTTATTGATAATGTGTTGGACAGGTTTAAGTTGGGGGTTGTATGTGATGACAAGTGGTGTTCTATTGTTGGTTTTCTTGGGTCTGTCTTGAAGTAGATGGTTTCTAGGTATTCGTCTGGCTCTTTCAATTTGCTTTTTTATTTCTCCGGGTGGGTAGTTGAGGTTTATAAATGCTTGGTAGAGATCCTGAAGCTTCTGGTCTCTGTCAGTGGGATTAGAGCAGATGTGGTTATATCGAAGGGCTTGGCTATAGACGATGGATCGTGTGGTGTGTTCTGGATGGGAGCTGGAAGCATGTAGGTAACTGTATGAGTCGGTGGGTTTTCTGTAGAGAGTGGTGTCTAATTTTCCATTGTTGATTTGTACTTTGGTGTCCAGGAAGTGGATCTCTCGTGTAGAATGGTCCAGGCTGAGGTTGATGGTGTGGTGTAGGTTGTTGAAATCTCTGTGGAATATCTCTAGTGTTTCTTGGCCATGCGTCCAGATCATAAAGATGTCATCGATGTACCATAGGTAGAGAAGGGATGAAAGGGGATGGGAGTTGAGGAAACGTTGTTCTAGGTCAGCCATAAAGATGTTAGCATACTGTGGAGCCATGCGTGTACCCATGGCTGTGCCGCTGATCTGGAGGTTTAAGTTGTTCTCAAACTGGAAATAATTGTGGGTGAGAACAAAGTTACATAGGTCTGCTATCAGGTTGGCAGTGGTGTCCTCTGGGATAGTGTTTCTAATTGCTTGTAATCCGTTTTCATGTGGGATGTTGGTATATAGAGCTTCTACATCCATGGTGGCAAGGATGGTGTTATTGGGGAGGTTATCGATGTTTTGTAGTTTCCTTAGGAAGTCAGTAGTGTCTTGGAGATAGCTGGGGGTGTTGGTTGCGAAGGGTTTGAGAAGAGAGTCTACATAGCTTGATAGACCAGTAGTGAGCATGCCAATACCAGAGATGATGGGACGTCCGGGGTGCCCAGGTTTATTATCGTTGTTTCTTTCTATATATTTCTTCCTCTTTCAATGCACCCTTTTGCCCCCTGCACGTCACCTAAATATGTAACATTAGAATGTTTCCTTTAAATTTTACAAAACATTACCCTTTGTGGCTGAGGCCAAGCAGAAATACTTTGAGCCCTAAAAAAGATTTTAGGGGCAGTCACTCATGGAAATTATCCTGCAGCTTCAGCATGACGAATTTTGGCTAATACAAAGAACAAACACGTGCTAAGGTCTCTTCTTTGGCAGTAAAATAATCTTTGGCAGTAAAATAAATTAATTATTTGACTTTTTTTTAAATTTTGCATTTAAATTCTAGGAACCAGTTACTATTATGGCCACAAGAATTAAAATAGAGAATGAGAGTTCAGTTGAAAAATTCTCTCTCTCTCTGGACCCGACATAACTGAAACCCAAGCAACCTTTTCAGTACCTCCATTTAGAAGTTATGTTTATCTATAGAATAGTTCCTCCTTACTTATGAATTAAGTAGCTGGGCATGGTCAGGTTACTTAAAAATGCTTAAAATTGTAAATGAATTTCCTTACTTTCTTGTTCATGAAAAAAAAAGTGTACACTTTATGAACAGTTTCACAGAAACCGGAAGGGAAGGGTGCGGGGGAGGGCTTATTCTGGTCAAATACCACAGTGTCCCTTACTTGAAAAGCTGATCATATTTCAGGGATAATTAAAAGATGTTCACTTTGGAACAATTTATAAATAAACACCCAAAAACATGTAAGATGTTTTACGTACGTGAAGGAGGTAAAAGACCTGTCACAAAGCATAGACTAGGATTTTCAAAAGCTCTCAAGGTTGGCCTAAATCTTCCCCACTGAAGGCAACTCTGCCCCACTGAAATAATTAAGAGCAGAGATAGCCCAATGCTGAACACTGCTGAAACCACCCCATTAAATTTTATATTCAACCATATATGTAATACCTAGTCTGTCTAGATCTATGTATTTATACTTACTAGAAGGCTGCGCGCCCTGCTCACTACTCTTGTCAACTCCTCCTCTCTGGGGGTAGAAAGCCCTGGCTCTCCCCCCCAGCCATCGGGGAGGGCCAGACAGAGGTGTGGCAGCCCTGACCTGCCCAGTTCTCCACCTCCCCACACCCGGCTGATGGGGCCCCCTTTCTACTATAATAGCAGAGAGTCACATGACTCATAATGGCTGAAATGTAAATGACTTAGAATAACTGAAAGTTACATGATTTACATCCACCTTATACTGGATTGGGCAGAGGTTTTACACAGCAGGGAGGGGCTGCTCCGAGGCATTGCCAGGCCCTGCAATCTGCCCCTGGCTGCTGGGGGAGGGGGCAGCGAGGAGGGAGGCCACGGCGTGACAGCCAAGCACTGGGGAAAGAGGAGGGGGGAGGAAAGAAGGGAGGAGGCAGGCAGGACGCAGAGTGACGTGATGACATCTCTCTGTTGTCCCACAGGAAGTGCGTGTGTTTGTGCGTGTATACACACACACACACACACTGAAAGAGAGAGAGAGAGAGAAAATACATAGTGGATTTATATTTATGGGTCCTGATTCTGCAATTTCTATATTAACAAAACTTCCACTTATGTTAAAGGATAGCTGTATCTGAATCAGTATAACAGTTTTCACCAAGCAAGGTCAGATATCAAAATAAAAGGCTTTCAGAATTTCTGATCCTGTCCATCCATGGAAGCCAGTTCTGATATACAACTTCTGTGAATACACTGAATTTGAAAGGGCTTGCAATGCTCTAGTTTCAATCAGCTCTCTCCAAGCAGGGTTTCTTAACTCCTCACTTGCTACATAGTGCTATATTACAATGTACAAAATATCATTTCATAGTAACAGAAAAGATTGCGTAGAACACACACAAACTGGAAAAGGGAATACTAACTGGAATCAGATTTAAATTTAAAAAAAAATTGGCTGACTTCCATGCAATTCTAGTATAATTTGCTCAGGAAGAGTGAGAAATGCATTTTTTTCCTTGTAAAGTATGGCTTTTAGAGATGCCTGAATCCCAGCTTTCCGGTGTGTAAACAGATCCCACTCTGCTATAGCCATAAAGATCACACATCCTCACTAATAAGGCTGAGCTGCATCAAAGAAGAGTCATTTCCAGGTCTCCCACATTATCTATTGTAATTACAAAATTGGAACAGTAGCAAAAAAGGGAACGTGCAACTTGACAGGCTTCTGTCATTTATCCTAGCATAACATAAAGTGTAGTTGCCTTAGCAACTATTACATCACATTCTACACCTCCTATCTCTAAGACACAGAACTTTCTCCTAAACATACACATGCAGATGCAGCAATCAGCCATTTGAATCATGTGAACTTTGGTACATTTACAATGTTTAAAAGGAAAGTCATATTAGAATAAACTGACAAATCCTTGGTGATTTTGCTCTGTTTATATTTTCAGAAATATATTTTATTACACTGTACATTTTGAACAGAAACAATAATCTGAAATCCTGGCAACATGCTGTAACAGAGTAAGCATTTAGTTAATGATGCTAATTAAACTATACAGTATTTTACTTGTGCCTCTGAATATTTAGCAACTCTCAATTGTTCTTGCCTGTGCTTTACATTTCTTTCTCTGTAACTCTTTTAGTGTATTGTATTTTGTAGAGTTTCAGTCTGGGGGAAGGGATAGCTCAGTGGTTTAAGCATTGGCCTGCTAAACCCAGCATTGTGAGTTCAATCCTGGAGACGGCCATTTAGGGCAAAAATAGTGAGGTATGGTACTTGGTCCTGCTGTGAAGGTAGGGGACTGAACTCAATGACCTTTCAAGGTCCCTTCCAGCTCTAGGAGATAGGCAATTTCTATACAGTTTTTTATGCTGCATTCTGAACAGCAGAGTTTGAGCAACTTCCAGTAGTTCATTAAGTGCTATGTTTAACATTTGTCATGTGTTTGTCCTTTATCTTCTACCCATAGAAGAAGTGTGTGCAGTGGAGTATTTTTTTTGGGTGAGGAGGAGGGGGGTTAGTGGCCATACTTACCGGCCTTCTGAGCCACATGCAGTATTCTTCAGATGTTTGAAACTCAGACACCCATGCCAGTGTTCAGGGCTTCTTCCCTCTGGCAGGATTGTGAGGCTCGGAGCTTCAGCTCTGTAGGAAGCACCTGCCAGTGCTCATTGCTTTAGTAAGAGTAGGCATCTCTCAGAGGGTGCTAGATTTTGTTGTTCTGAATTCAGTATAAAAACTAGGGATGTTAGAAATAGTTTATTTCAATGATCATGTAACCACAACCATTCTTAATGGTTACACCGGGATGGGGCTCTCAGCCAGTGCACTCACAGCTCCACTCCCGAGGGAGCCCCCTGCCACTCCACACTGCTGCTTCACGTTTAAAAACTAGTTCTCTGCACAAACCGACTCCTGCCTGCTGCCCCGCATTCATGTCTCTGATACAGAGACAGCCGCAAGGGGCCCCAGCTCCTCTGTCCATGGAGCATCCGCAGAGCAGCCCCTGTCTATGGCAGGCCCAGGCTCGCCGTGGACAGACGCTGTTCCATGAGATGCCGGGGGGGGGGGGGGGGGGGGGGGGCAGATGGTCTCCCAAAAAATACCGAACACATGTGCCCTAAAAATGTTTCGAGCTTTTAAAAAAAAAAAAAAAACCCACCCACCCACGAACACACAAGGTCTGTTTAATACTTAACTTTTTTGTAAACAGTCTTCATCCTACACCGTATCTTCTTTTGCATTGGATTGTGCATCTTTTATACCATTTTTATTTTTCAAAAACTCAAGTCTCCATCCTGCACCATATATTTTGCATTGGATTGTGCAGCTTTTACAATTTTTTTTATCAATTTTGATTGCACCCTGCCTCCCAGCCACTCCCCCCACCCCTGCTAGGCTTCTGACGTGATCAGAGGCTCCTAGCGGCGATCGCAGCCCCGCCTCCCAGCTGGGACTCCCTAATAAAAACCTATATACTAGAACTCTCTACAAAATACAATATAGTAAAAGAGTAACGAAGAAAGAAATTTGAGTTCAGGGGAAGAAGAAACTGAGAATTTTTAAGTATTCAGAGACACTAGTATGCACATACATATATATACTTGTGGGTAGAGAAGGTCAGGTCAAAGAAATGTGCATTGCCCTTACAGCAGAAAACACTGAAGTTTGCAATGGCACCTAGCTCCTCTGGCTGTTCATTACATAGTCTTAGACTGGTTGCTGAGAAAGTTCAAAAGAGACTATAGGGTAGATACACATTCTCAAGAAACAAATCTCATGAGAAGGTTAAAAGATATTCTTCATTAAGGGACCCTCCAACAACACAGATAACCTGAAATCCACTGGAAATTGATACATACGCCAGGACAGCATTAAAGGCTGCAGCATCTATGTTAAAATTCTGATCCCTCTCAATCCTCTGACTCACTATCCAGGATTTCACCCAAAATATTTTAGCATGTTCCCCACCCCACCTGGCATTGAGCCAGATTGGATCTGATCAGTAGTATTCTAGCTTGGGGCGGGGGAGTTGATACCCACTTCCTTAGATTGGAAGTTTGAGACTATTTGGCCTGATGGAAGAAGAAAATATTAAACTGTCTGAGGCTGGTGAATAGCCTATTTCCTCCTCAGAAACACAGAGAAAGAAAAGTGTTATGCATCATTTGCTGTAGCATGCATTTACAGGCTATTCTCTCTGGGTATTCTTTTCAATTGTTCCTTCAATATATCCGATAGCATTAAAAGAAGTGTTAATAACTTACGTATGTAGCAAGGACATGCAAGAAAACCTGCCAAAGAATTTTCCCCTTTGTGGCTACCTGTAATTCCATTTAAAAAGCAGTGAAAGCCAACTGCTTTCTTTTTGTTCTGTCCCTTAATTTCTATTTCTGCATTTTCATCAGAAGCTACTGTTCCTCAAAGCTAATGCACCATAACAATGCAAGTTGCTGATTCTCTGAAAAGGCTCAGCGTTGAAAGAAACAAAAAGATTAAAGGTACAACAGCAAACTATCCTGTTGAACAGGAAAGGTAGGAAGAGGCCAATAGAGCTCTATCATGGCCACTTGACTGATTCAAAAATCAAGAAGAAATCCTACAAATAATAAAGATGGATAAATTGCTATGGATGAGTACAAAAGTATAGCACAAACACATGGAGACAAAAATGAGAGAGGCTGAGGCTCCAACTGCTTAGTCCTAACAAGGGACATAAAAGGCAATATGAAGAATCTATAAATACATTAAGAGTATGAGAAAGATGAAGGGGATAGTGTAGGTCTTCTACAAAGTGACAAAGGGTGGTTAAGTACAGATGATATAAAAAAGGCTGAGGTGTTTAATGCCTATTTTTGCTTCAGGTGCCACTAATAAACTGTTCACGGAAACTAAACACAATTAAAATTTACAACAAGCCAGAAGTGAAGGACATTTGTCACACCAGCATGTAAAACTCCTGATTATTTTGTATATCTACAGGGTAATAAAGCAGTTTTGCTAGCCTTTAAAAATAAGAAGCCTGGTCCAAAAAATCATAAGATAGGCTTAAAAATCTAGAGATTTAAAAAGAAAATAATTGGTTTGGGATTCTTTTAATTTGTCTCCCAATTTCTGAGCCTTAAGGGGATATTTTCAAGCTTCCCTCTACTGCCATGAGTGCTAAAACTTACTTTTCTAGGGGGAAAAAAAGGAAACTGAAATTCTTACACACTTTCATGCCTCCAGGGGGTATGGCTTAAAGAAATTTACCAGATATCATGAGACTCACAATAAAATAGTAAAAGTTAGCAATACTACAGAAACTTCGGCTTTTTTGGGAGCCAGTAATCCATTCTGTGACTAAATCTTTTATGTAAATTTTCAATTTATACGTTAAGCCTTAGATCAACAGATTGGAATCATGGTCTCTTGTGAAAAAACAGTGAGTGAAACCAGTGGTTTTAGCCAACTGATTTTACATCCCTCCAGTTCTGATTGTTCCAGAAAACAGGCATTCAGAAATGCATATTATTCTCACAGGAATGCACGTGGTCTGGCCTTGGTTGTTAAAATCATTTGCAAAAACAAAACCGTGAAAACAGTCTCTAAAGATTCAGTCCTCATGCTGCATTTATCATAAATGCAAAATAAGCAGAATGTGGTGAATTCTCTCTATATTATGTTACTCAGTGCAGTTCAAATTCATATGAAGGACATTTACGGTATATATGACATACATCCCTGTTTTAACTGCATCTTATTTGAAGCTGTAAGTTACAAAGATCAGTTTATGTACGTTGGAGCACTATAACCTTGTCTTTTCAAAATAGAGAGAGAATTTTTTCCAGGTGTTAAAATTTATACTGCACTCAATTCTTTTTATATATACCATAAAATGTGACATCCAATAATTAAATTATACTTGGGGTAAGTGTCTAAAACCTTTTTTAAAGCTGCAGCTATAACAAAAGCACTGTAATATTTTTAAAACATTTTTTTTTGGCTAGTTGTACTTTTTTTTCTGGCTATTGCATTCGCTAACAAGTAGAGGTAATGGAAAAATGCATCATTGACTGCAGTGGAATGATGGATTCTTGAAAGCAAGTAAAAATGCTTAGAATACTTTTTTTTATTATTTTTTCCTGGTTTCTCTAATCTTGAAAAAAAGGGAAAAAGTAAATTAAAACCAGCATCTTATATAAACGCTTATACTGTAGTAGTAGGTTGTGTATTTGTGTGTTGTATTTGTGTTGGTTTCAGGTGTTCACTAGTGATTCTAAATGGTTCTAAGGTATGGCAAAAGTGGAGCTCTCACTTTTGGAATAAAAGAATTATACCATTTTAACATATAAGTATAAATTGAAAAAACGTGCTATAAAGTTAGAATGCCAGTTCATGTATATACACATTTGTAAACAGCTTCCTTGGGACTGTGCTCTGTTCTTTTGCCCTTCTGAAGCAGTATACTACTGTATATTGGATGATTTTTTTTCTTTTGAAACATGTTAGGACAGCACGTTATTAACTGTATCTGTTACAAAGGTCGTGTTGTCAGTTTGTTTACATTTTCATCCAAGATACAAGGTCCTGGAAAATATATTCTTCCCCTTGCACAGCATTGCACAATACGCTAGATGTACCATGGGATTTGCCTGCCTCTGAAATACCAATCATTGGCAGGATAGATGAATGGCCTTCTCTCCTATGCAGTATGATCTGGCCTTTCCCACACAGTGCCTTAGTTTAATTTAAAATTTATTTTAAAATTGACTTTTTTTCTTCTTCTTGCTCCTTTCCTTTCAAATGAACTGACTTTAAAGTCATGACATTTATAACTAGAAATGCTATTTCAGGACATTTTTAGTAGTGTACTACATATAATAGTTTTCATTCTCTCTCTTCCAGCCTGGTATGATTGGACTCCTAGTAATTAAGGCATTGGCATTTACTGGTGGAGAGATCTAAGAAATATCATAAAAATGTTCTTAAAACTCTATAAACCAATTCTACAAAAGTTTACCTGTAACACATAGGCTGTATACACAATACATAGTGATGTTGGGATCTTATCCTGATTTGTGCCAATACATTTTTTGTTACCGTATTGCATCAAGTAAATCAGTTATCTCATAATTATCTCTTAGGTATCATCTCAAGATGTATGGCACCAGAACATACGACTGTAGATATGTATATATCAACAGATGTATTTCTCATGTACACACAACATGCAAATGCACATTCTGATTTTAATGATTTAAATAAGGCCTTCTTACTACTTCCTCTTGTTTGGTGCCAAATATGTCTGCCAGGAGTGGGAGCAGTGGTTGCATAGAGTATCTTAAATGGTTTGACTGCTTACCTGCCTGCAGTTGACCTGGTTTCTGAGTTGGCACTAGTATCCTTGCATGCTGGGGTGTGAGTAAGGGTATCTGGTGGAGAGGTGTTATATGGTGGATTAGGGGGTAGGTTGTGCACTTGGTAGTGGTTACTTGGTGGTGTAGCAATCCTCCCATTGGCTCATAGCCATAAGAGAATTGGGAAGAAAAAGAGAAAGTATGATTATGTGCTCAGTTTTTATTATTCCATGTTTATATTATGTTAGCACCTGAAGGTTAAACAGGCTGGGACCCTGTAGTGCCAAGTTTTATTTAAACAAGCATAAGGTAAATTACAGTCCCTGCTCCAAAGAGAGTTACTCTAGCTAATAGAATGTCTGTACCTCTCTAAGTTTTACAATAAAGAATTATATACTTTGCAAATCAAAACTGAAACATCCTATTCCTTGTTTTGCCGGGTTGTGTAGATGGCAGAGGCTGCAGCATTTGTTTCCATCTGCATCTGGTGCATGTGTCACTCCTCTCTCCGGGTATGTCTACACTGCCACCCTAGTTCAAACTAGTGGAACGAGGTGTACCCGTAGTTCGAATTAGAGAGCCTAATTCGAACTACCTACTCCATGCCACGTGTAGCCGCGGGCATGGAGTCCGCACTAACGGGGATTTAAAAATGGCGGCGCCCAGCAAGACGCAAATGAAGCCTGGGATATTTAAATCCTGGGCTTCATTTGCAACTTCGAATGCCTACATTAGCCACCCTAGTTCGAACTAGGGTGGCAGTGTAGACATACCCTCCCAGCCCCACAAGATGGGGCAAGAAACTACAGCAGTGCTACCCCTATAAAGGTTCTCTTTGCATGAAGGTTTCCATTTTGTTCAGCCTATGTATGGGGGAAGTGAGCAAGAATCCTTTCTTCCAGACGCCCATATTCATAGATGTATTTGGGCACAGTTTGTTCCAATGTGTTTTAATGTAGCATCTGGAACTTTGTCTTGATAATCAGTTTCAGCTGTGCATATTAGTAATGTATACATATGTGCATGTGTATTGGTATATAGCCAGTGTTTATGTCAGAATCTGTCAATAGCAGGGATTTTGAAGATGGTGCATTGTGAAAATGACAAGACTGTGCTTGAAATGTACAAACCTGTTGTCTCATCAATTTTCGAACCATTTCAAAAGTGTTAACACCTTAGGGGAAAAACCCAGCGCATAAGTATTTCAGCTGATGTATTTAATCATCTAACAAAGAGACAGAAATTGAAAATTCTGCTTAAATATGCTGTAGTGTCACTATTTAGTTCCATTATTTAGGGTGAGGTCATTCTGCAGATGGAGATTTAAATACTCTGTGCATACTGAAGACCATTTATGTCTACATCCCCAGCCTTCCTATTTTTATGCTGCAATCTGTGGTTAAAATTTAAAGCCAGTGAGTCTCAGAGGAATTGCAAATACTTTTTATACTTTTAAGAAAAAGCAGAGATTAGGAAACTCTATTCTCTTTTCTTAATGCCATGGTCACATTTGTTCTTCAGTAGCTCTCCTTTTTCAACTATCCAGTAATTTTTGACCTGTTGCTATACACAGATATGCAAAATAATACTCTGTCTTACTAAGACAGAATGAATTCCCCTGTCCCCATGGAAATCAGTGGAACAACTCATATTGAGCATGTGCACAAGTGATTTACTGAATTGTAAAGTTGCCTTTTATCTACAAACATTCTCAAATGGCTTATTTTTACATCTAGCCTTTCTGCTATTAGGGTACAATTCCCACCTCTCCTTCATTCCCATGGAAAGACCAAATAAAGTGGGGGTTTGAAAGCTTTGGGGAAGGAATCCACATCTTTGGACTAAAGTGGCTGCCAATTCTTTTAGCAATCCTTCTGCCACTCCCATACAGCAGTGCTGTATTTCAGGCCTTCTGAGAATAGATTTTTATTTACAATCTCTTTCTAGCAGTTCAGGATGCCTGATAGAGTAACCCATTGGAAAGCAGGATTTTCTTCCAGAAATAGTAGTAGTAGTAATAATAATGAATATCACTTCTGTGCTTTAGACTTTTTTCAAAAGTGTTTTACAAAAATTAATGAAATAATCCTTAGTTAGAGGACGTTTGTGTTTTTAAAGTCTGTACATATGTAATTACACTTGTGTTGAACTTGCAATTAATGAGTGCAACATTAAGAGTGCTTGGGTTAATGAAACTGAGTAATGAATTACAGGCTGATTTAATACACTGAGCAAATGTTGCAACTAGAAGACAAGTGTCCAAGATTCAGCTCTCCATTGTTCTCTGTACAGTATCTGAAATGTGAAAGGAAAGATTTTTGTCCTGGTTAGTTCTGCTAGAAAAGACCCAGGCAAACATATTAGGGTGTGTCTAGACTACATGCCTCCTTCGACGGAGGCATGTAGATTAGCGAGATCGGAAGAGGGAAATGAAGCCGCGATTAAAATAATCGCGGCTTCATTTAAATTTAAATGGCTGCCCCGATCTGCCGATCAGCTGTTTGTCGGCAGATCGGGGCAGTCTGGACGCGACGCGCCGACAAAGAAGCCTTTCTTCATCGGCACAGGTTTCACGAGGCTTACCTGTGCCGATGAAGAAAGGCTTCTTTGTCGGCGCGTCGCGTCCAGACTGCCCCGATCTGCCGACAAACAGCTGATCGGCAGATCGGGGCAGCCATTTAAATTTAAATGAAGCCGCGATTATTTTAATCGCGGCTTCATTTCCCTCTTCCGATCTCGCTAATCTACATGCCTCCGTCGAAGGAGGCATGTAGTCTAGACACACCCTTAGTGTCTGAATCTGTTTCACGGTACAGTAAACTATCAGTAAGTGTCTGGGGCAAGTCTTCTACAGTTCATTTGGAAAGTTACATCATTCATTTTCAAGCATTGGGTGGAAACAGCAACTCTGTGACATAATGCCTTTGGACACTGTATATCACTTTGAGACAGAACATGATTCTTTGAACTTTTTTTGTCTCCTTCAATGCTTCTGTGATCTGACTGCACTCCCTCTAACTTTGAAGCCTCATTCATGATAATTAAAGGCATAAGGGCAGAATGTCTTTCAAAAGTAATTGTAACAGAACTTGTCCACACATTTCTAACTGATTCTCAGAAAAAGAATGCTGGTGCAGTCAGGCCTTACAAAACAAAACAAAACAAAACAAAAATAGGTTTTAACAAATGGAGAATGTGCAATAAGCTTTGAAGCCTGAAGTTTGCTGTGCTGAATTTTTGTTCCAAAACCCTCACAAGAGATTTGTGAGAAAAGCTGATAAAATTATTTCTCACAAAGAGCTGTCCTGAGATTGTTCCCTCACTAGAATATCTGAATCTTTTCTGTGTTATTGCTAGTGTTTTGTTTTGTTTTCTCATTTTTTATCCTAGAAAAGAGAATGTTTGGCCAAATCTTTGTTTTAGAAATTTTTATAACCATTTCTTCTGTTAGTAGCACAAGTTGTGTCATCTCCATCACAAACCATTCAGAATGTCATGAGCTCAAAGTATTGTCTTGTGCAAAATTAAGATGCTAAAAAGTTTTTTCTCCATAGAATAGAAATTTTAGAATGTGTTTTATGTATTACTTATACATTGAAATTGGTATTTCAATTAAAATGTTTCTTCTCCAGTTGTAGTATTTCATACCAATGAAAATCAGTTATGAATGGCATACATTAAAGCATGAATTTGGCCACATGTAAAAAGAATGGCAAGATAGATTTGCTTTCTCAGACTCTACAAGTATTGTGAGCTGCACTGTGAAATCTTAAACATTTAGCCAAATGGTTATGTGTTTCTTCAGTCTTGCCTTTGCAGTTAACAGCTGCAGAGGAGCATAGTCACTTGTATTGGAAATAATTAAGTAACCCAATTTAGGCTTTCTAAAGGCTTCTACCACAAAGATGGACCAAAAAAAATTATAGGAGAATAATTATTGTAATTCATTCCACGCTCAGTAGCAGTAGCATTCTGCCCCCCAATATTCATTGGGGGGATGGAGTGTGGGCGGAGCCAGCCTGGCAGTTTGGGAAGGCAATGCCTTCCCCCGCCCATGTATTTGAGAGAAAGAAACACTTTTAATCCAGTCAGAGTTGCTTTGTTCTTCTCAGTTTCTGGACTTTGGTCCTTCTTGTCAAAACCAGTTTGGTAGAAACAACAAGAGCCAGATCAGTCGTTGGAGCCAGCGAGTCTTTGATTGTCCCATAACAACCCTGTAGTGTTTTCTAATGGGAGGCTTATTTTGAGCTATTCTTCCTGCCCTGGTAATTTTTCCTCACAGTCCGCTATATATAATATTGATAAAGAATTACAGAGCAGCTACACTTCCATCACACACGTTAACACTATAAACAATAATAGGCATAAGGTTTGTATTTAAGAAGGAATACAAAAATAGAAAATTACACAGACTTTTAGAGTGGCCAAGTTAATGTTGGAGGAGCAACTTTATTGTGTAGACTGATCTTTCAAACTTTGTATTATACTAACACAAAGTTGCCAGCTTGATATTAATGATTTTCCCCTTAAGTCTCTAGGTCTTTTATGTAGGTGATAAAGTGAGAATCTCAACTTCCATTAAAAAACCCCAAAGAAAACCGTGGTTGCAGAGAAAAGCGTGAAAGCATGTATCCAAAAGAGTCAGGAACCAGGAGGCTAATAAACAGAACCCATTTATTTTTGTTTTTAAATATCTTGTGAGTTTGGGTGCTGACTCATTTTTGGATGATTTAGGTTGGCAGTATTGCTAACACTAGCGTTATGTAGTATTTTCTTGGGAAAACAATATCCCAAGAATTATGAAATAGAATTCCAAAGCTCAGAATAATGGTGATTAAATGAGATATGGGTGTGCTTTTCTTGCGTGTATAATTATATCTATACATGCACACAGGAGTTGCCTGGCTTTTGAAGCTTAAAAATCTGTAATATTTGTCTATAAGGTATGTAAATTTGTTGAACTGAGCCTAACCTAAAATAAATACTCTTAGCCAGTAGATGTCAACCTTGGCAGTGCTGGGATGCTCTGCAGTATCTTAGAGGATGAAAGATTAAATTCTAAACTCAGCCACACAGGTACAAATCCAGAATAACTCAATTTATTAAAGTAGAATTCAGCAGATCCAAACGAGTATAACTGAGATCAAATCTGGGGTAGAACTATGGAAAATGAAAGCCTTGTGTTTTTAAGGTAAATATGAAACATATCTAAAATATGGAATGAAATGTTCAATGCCATTCTCATTATTAATGTGATCTCTTTAGCTATAATGTAGCAGCTGACCTATCAAGCATTTTGTTTTTAAATCTCTTTGCTATTCAGTCAACATTTACTTCAAGAATAACAGAGTGCATTTTATATACCAAGGTAATGTAAACAGATGCAGCTGTGGGTATGCTGTAAGTGATTAACATGATGTCAAGGCTATCTGTGCATCTTTTGTTTGAAATGAAAAAGAATGAAGTATTTCTAGTTTGAGGAGTTTGGAAATAAATACTTTTGTTTTATTCTCTAGAATATGCTTGAACACCTCAGAAAAAGATGACAGCATAATTTAGGATTGCAGGGTCAAAAAAAGAACATGCACTGTTTGTAGGGACACTGTCATCTTAAAAATAAAAATGCTCTCTGAAATCCTTTACTAATTGTTGTTACAGGAAACATCTAAAAAACTAAGATATTTAAAGAAAAAAATCCCCCCCCCCCCATTTTTTCCCCTTGTGTGTTTGGCAGGTCTTTGAAAATAATCAGCTTCACTGTTTGCTCGGGATGTTCAGACACTTTCCCTCTCTGTTTATATGGGGTTTTGCACACAACAATGGGAATATTCTTTTGAAATAGGAAAATGTTAGAATCTCAAACATTTAATTGCTCAGGGCAGGTAGGTACCTGAAAGTTGATGAAATTTCAAGCAGTATCTCTTGCGTGCATTTCCCTTATTTTATTTTCAAATTCCTAGGATAAAAGATTAAGGGAGAAAATGAAAAACACATGGAATATATTCTAAAGCAAATAAAATAATCCTTTTCTCACAGAAGTTATGTCCACTTACCTATGTTTCTTTCAGCAGAATTATTGCAGACCTATAGTGAATATAAATGAGAAAGTTCATTGTTTTGGTCTGTAAGATAGATAGGCATTATCTAACTAGCCATCCCAAGAATTCAGAATCTAACAAACTCAAGCAGTTGAGTGAGACCATACAATCACAGTATGGTAAGATCAAGTGCATGAAGCAGTTTTACAATTCATCTCTTGTATGAGAGTTTTGTAAGTAGAGTGCACTCCGCATATGGCTATGAATCTACATGAGTTGCGGAAAGAGTTTGGCTGATAATTTTATGAACCAGGAAATGGTACATAGGAAACTGCTTTTCTTTTAAGAAAAACACATTCCACTATACTACGCACTCTGACCTGAAATACAACCTTTTCCAACTCTTCATTTCAGTCAACATTGCTTGTATCTATGGAATGCCACTTTCTTAAAGGTACACTGAACACATTATAATTTTGTTTTACAGGATGATGAAATCACTGCTAAATTAAATAAAATTTTTCAATTCAAATTGTAGAATCAAAAGATCAGAATACAATGCAACTAGTGTATTAAATATTAGACACTCTAATTTGTAACCCACTCAATTGTCTTTCTTCCTCATAGGGTAAGATAGCTAAATCAGTTCCTTTTTATATGGTTTTCTGGTTTATTCCCCTTTCCTCCCCAAAAATCCCTCATTCATTCATTCATTCATTCATTCATTGTGCAACGATATTTTGAACAAACCAATGTGAAGGTTTTTTTTTCCAAGTATTTATTTTGCAAACTGAATTGCTTTTTGCTCTCACATCTATAGTAGAATGACAGAAGTATTGGCATTTTCAGAGAGATACCAAAGAGAAAATATGCATGAAATATGATGTACAGTGTTTAGACATATTTGTGTAATTACTGGATGAGTTTAATAGAATCAAGAATTTGGAACACATGTTCATACTTAGAACACACTAATTTACACATACTGGACACCTCTTGTCTCTTATCTACTTCATAGCTCTACTCATATGGAACAGAGAGTTTCACCCTACATCCCCTTTTGTTTACAGTAAATCTGGACAGTAGAAATAATATAAATAAAAATATGACACTGCACCAATCAGTTCGATTTTTCCAGTATTTGACCAAGTGGGCCTGCACCTTGTTGAGTCTAATTTTCATAAGAGTCAAAATCCAAACACTTCCCATTTGATTGAGACCTTCGTGCAAGCTTGAAATAATGTATAATGGATTTATTTATACACTTCATCCTGAAACATACACATTTCAAACCCTGGAATGAATGTTTTAATAAATATTTTATAAATGTGCACACTGCTGTTGAAAGCAAACATTTCTTTTTTGCACTTTTACAGAGGACCCTTTTTGGGAGGAAAAGAGAAAATGATTTCCAAAGACAGAATGTTTCTGGATACTGGGCACTTTTCCACTAAACATTACTTCTCTGTGGAAATCTGGAGAAAGTATTATTTTAATCCTATAAAAGAAAATAATGCTATCACTGAGTTTCTCTTTCTTATTACCAATAAATTAAAAATAGAATTTATTTTGATTAAGAAGACCTGAGAAGCATCATTTTTTTAAAAGCCATTACTTTGGCTTCTGAAAGTATGAAATAATGGATGCTATTCTTGTTATTGTTTTCCGTTCTGTTTGGGGATGGAGCACTATTTAGGGTTGCCAGCTCTCCCACTTCTACAGAGAGTCTCCCTGAATCACTCCCTATCTCCCAGAGGCTACCTCCAGCCAAACTGGGAGACTTCGGGTGCTAACAGTCTGGCACAGCAGTGGGGTGAAAGGCTTCCTTACCTGCTTTCACAGTGCATCACTCCTGGAAGTGGCCAGCACCATCCCTGTGTGGAGAGGAAGAAGGGACCAGGGGTCTCTGCTTGTTTCCTCTGCCTGAGTGCCAACTCCATAACTTCCATTGGCTGGATAGTTTGGCCATTGGGAGCTGTGGGGATGGTGCTTACAGAAGCGGCATGTAAAGATCCCGATTCTCCCTTGGCTTAGGATAAGCTGCTGCCAGAGGAGGTACCTTTGGGAAGTACCTACCTGTGGTAAGTGCGAAACACCTACCTTCCTTCTGTATCCCAAACCTCTGCCCCAGCCTAGATGCCATACTGCACGCCCATACTCCCTCCCAGAGCACAGCTCTTCCCTCCCGTGCTGAAATTCACTCCAAAAGCCCACATCCCCCTCCTGTACCCCAACCCATGGCTCCAGCCTAGTTAAAGTGAGTGAGGGTAGGGAAGAGCAAGCAATGGAGGTAGGGGGATGTAGTGAACAGGGTCCTCAGAGATGGGATGTGACAGGGCATGACCTCGGGGTAGGGATGGGATAAGGGTCTTTGGGTTTGCCCGATTAGAAAGTTGGCAACTCTAGCAACATTGACATATTTTGCATTCTATAAAGGGTATCTGTTTCTGTTTTGTATTGTATGCTTCCCATCACCATAGTATCACAGCCTCTTCCATAAAATACAGATTGGCAATAGTATACTCCCTAGAGATCTTAAAGCAGCCTCCGTCTCGTCTCCCATTTGGGAAGAATTTTTAGGTGGGAGGACAGCGGAAGGCAGTGAAGGACAAGAGATTGGTTTAAGATAAGAATAAATATAATCTGTTTAACAACACAGTGCTTCACAATAATACATGAATACATGTTCCCAGCCTAAAGCATATTAATGATTATTAAAGTGGTATTTTGCTGCATCTATTACTTCAGGGGCTCTCATTGCTGATCCTATTCCTGTTGAAATAAATGACAAATATACCACTCACTTCAGTGGGCGCAAATGTATGTCTCTAGTACCAGAGATCATCAGTCTTAAGGTTAAATTGCAATATTGCCGTGAGCTACTTTCACAGATCTAGGCGACAAAACAGATCCATGTTGAGAAGTATTAACATAAAAAAAATATAGCCTAACATTTCATTATCATTTTAAGAAATTTATCCAGCCCAAACAAGCCTTTAAAGTTGTTCACTTTTGGAAATTATTAGTTAGGAAGTGAAGATGTAGTCTGCATGCAGTGGTTATGGGAAAATAATCATGTAGTAGTTGAAGAATGCAATCTGTAATTTCTGTCTTCCCAGGGGTAGACCATGTCTCCACACAGCCTGACTGCTATAAATGATAATTAGATTTAAGGGAATTACACCAGCCAACGCCTTAAGCAAGGATAGGTTCTTCTCCAGCTGACATTTTCAGTAACAGAAATAAAATTAGTAAATTCTTCTGGGAGAAAAGTTCAAGGCTATTTCTCTAACTCCTAGATGGACTCTGAATGAGACAGAGTTGTGTATTGAATGTAGTGATTGAATTTTTGTCTCATGTACTTTGCAAATTGAAAGGTGAAACTGAGGCACAAAGAGTATGTGTGTATATGTTAAAACAAGAAGCTTATTTTAAAATAAACAAACAATAATAACAAGCATTAGGAGATTTAAAGAACTGGTTTGGTATCGAGGAGAAAGGGGTTTTGCTTCTGGCTCTGCTACAGATTTGCTGTGTAATGTTGGGCAATTACTTTTAGCTGGAGTGTCTGGAGGTGTCCAATAATCATGTTTTTCTGATGTTGATGCCCATATTTGGACACCTCAGAAGTTGAGTGTTCCATATGAAACTATAGGCGCTTGGTTTCTCTCAAAAAATTAGGCCCCCACTGTCTCAATTTAGTCAGACAGTAACTGAGAATTTCAAAATTATTGGATACTTGAAAATCTGTACTTACTTCCTGTCATGGTTCTATTAAATGGGAGGAATAAAACTTCCTAGCCTTGTGGGGACTTTGTGATGAAAATTAATTAACTTTTTTGAAGCATGAATATGTTATAGTGAGAAAAGACACAGAAAAGGTCCTTTAACAATTCTTTATTCAATGCAGGATTTGAAGAGTGAGAGTACATAAAGCTTACAGCCACATATTGAATGATAAGGTTAGCAAGAAACACCCATCGCTTGTCTCATTCTGCTTCCTGTCCTAACCCGTTCGTTTGTGCATGGTTAAAGCTGCTGGAGATCACTTAGCTAACTCTTGTACAAGTTGAACCTCTCTCATCCGGAACTCTCTGGTCCGGCAATATTCATAGTCTGGCATCCACGGAAAACCTGTGGCTGCTTCAGGATTGGAGCGATCATCTGGCAGGTCCACAGATGTTGCTGGACCAGAGACCTGACAGTAGGGAGCCTAGAGGCTGGGAGCAGAGCATGGCAGGGGGCCCCATGGCTGGGCATGGAGCCCAGCAGAGGAGCTGGGAGTAGGGGCCAGTGGCGGAGAGCAGGGGCCGACAAAGAGTCTGGTGGCAGGGAGGCCAATGGCAGCAGGGCCAGCACTGACCTCTTCTGGTCTGGTAAACTCACTGGTTCAGGACTGGTCAGGTCCCAAGAGTGCCGGACCAGGGAGGTCTAACCTGTAATATAACTCGTAAAGTGCTTTGAGATGAATTAACAATTAATATTGTTTATTAATAAGATTGCATTATATCTGTGAGATAATAGAACACTTACTACATGACCCCATAGCAGTACTGTAGGAAGTGAACATCAGAACAAATTGAGATGTACATTGGCTACGTGACTAGCTAGAGTGACCACTATGACTGCCTGTGAGCAGCCTTAACAAAATATTCCTGTATTTTTGGGGGGACTTATTTTTGTTGTTGTTGTTGTTGTTAAATTGTCCCTGGGGTATACATTCAAATACGTGGATTGCAGAATATCTACCTCTTCTCAGTCGATGAGGACAAAGGTTTCATCGGTTATGATGAGCTCCTCCTTTTGAGATGACCTTTGGGAAACTCAGGTTTTGGGTCATTCTTTCACTTATCTGTCTGTGAATCAGCATCCCAAATGACCCCTTCTCTCCTGCATGGCAGGGAGTTGCACACAAAAGTGTTCCAGTTGGAAACCACAGAATGGGAAGCTGTGTAAAGGTTCCACTGCTTTACCTGCCTGTTGGTTTCTGAGTTTGCTCTGGTCATATTTTTCCAACCTTCTTCTGCAACTACAAGGAGGATAGAATTTTTTTGTTTTTAACTGAAAGTCAAGATTCTTATGTAATCATATCTCCTGGAGCTGGGACTTTAAATATCACAAGACACACTCTCAGTTAAGTCATGAGAGTTGGCCAAAATGCAGCTGCCTTTCAGAAATGGGTTGAGAGCATCACGTTTTCAGAAGTGTGTCCGGTTACAGGGTCACATAGCTTTGGGTAGCTCAGTGTCACAAGACCATGATTTGGCTCTTTAAAAGAAGTCTTTGTCTTTGTTACTATTTGTTGTTCTGTTCCATCTCTTCAATGGGATGCAATGTAGAATTCTTCAGATCTGAATAATGGTTTTAAGAACTTCAGTTGTATCCTCTTGTTTTAGATAAATGGGCAGATCTTTAACTGATGTAAATTGACATCACTCCACTAAATCTCACAGAGCAATGCCGGTTTACACCAACCAAGAATTTGGCTCAATTATATGTTTTCTCAGTAAATAAGCTTCTGGGCAGGAATTAAGTATGTTAGTGTACTAATCATACTAAGGGATATGAGTATACTTTACATAGTCAAAGGGTCAAATGACGCAAGACTTCCAAAGCATGCAGTCCCCACAGAAATTTCTTGTTCACTATAGGCATATAGCAGTGGTGATTTTACATACTGTAGACAGGATTATGATTTTTACTATTTTAAAATGAATTCTTTAAATACTTGTCTTACCAGGAGGCAGTGAGTGGTGCAAGTAGGGAGAATCCAAGCAGCGGGTGGCTGAAGGAGTGGCCCTAGACAAGCTGTCGGCAACTGGCGCCCTAGGCGAAACGCGCGATCGGCACCCCTGCCTCCAAAGCCCTCAACGGCCGTTTATCTTGGCGACCTAGGCAACTGTCTAGGTCGCCTGTATTGACGGGCCACCACTGGGTGGCTGGAGAGAAGCAGCAATTTCCCCTTCAAACTGCTGTTTTTCTCCAGCTGCTGACTGCATGACCGCCCTCTGCTCCTCTAGAGTCCTCCAGCCAGCACTTGTGTTGCTGCCACCATCTGTGTCTCTTGCCTGTTCCCCTAAGAGCTGCTGGTGAGCTTTAGTTTTGAGTGAGGATGTTCGTAAATCAAATGTTAGTAACTCAGGGAGTGCCTGGATTATAATCTCCAAACTAATAGTGTTTGTAGTCTTTTAATTTAATAGAAAAGTATTGGGGCTGTACTGAATTGTTATTTTTTGTTGCAATTGTGCTTTGACCGAAGTTTTCACATCTTGCTGTGTTGTTGTTTAGGGAGTTCAGTTCTATTGTCCACACAGCAAGACATGGAGACAAATTGTATTCTTGTTCCTGATAATTGATTTTAACAAGGCTATCAGAGCAAACCAATTCTATTGCTATCCTTGCATGCCTATTTTGAGCCCCAAGACACACATTACATCTTAAAATATATTATGTTGATTTTTTCTTTCTTTTTTCCTTAGTAAAGCCATCATGATTTCAAGAGTAAATGGGTCTTTTAGCTGATAAATACGTGTTTTAATTCATGTTAGTAAGAGGAGCTAAGTAGCTGCTTCCTATGCCCCACACAGACAGATTAAAATAATTGGATTAAAGAAAGCTGTTAACTCACTATTAATGAGTTTAAATAGGAGTAGAGGGCACTTAGCAGGCAAACCAATAACAGTAAATTGTAGAAGGGAGAGGAGAAAATCAGAAAGTTTTCATGTTTCATGAAAAAGAAGATTGTCAGTCTGCTCCTGAGTTGCTGTCATTGCTGCGAGCCTGTTAAAGACTTCTTTTTTTTCTTCCAAATTCTTTGTGATTACGACCGTCTTATTTGCTTTCTCTTTCATTCAGCAGTGTTGACTTTTAAGGCCCAGTTTTCAAAGAGTTTGGAGGTCTCCAAAAAATGTTCACTTATCTGTGTATACCAGTGGGCCCTGCCTTTTAAAACATTGTCCCTGAGCATTTTAGGTACACATCTTTCCTCCTCCTTCTCAGTCTCCCCCACTCCAAGCTCCAATGACAAGAGGAGTGTATTGGCTGCACCAAATTCTTCCCAAATATTTTTTTTAAAGTGACTTGGGGTAGTTTTGTAATCTGGGTTTTTCTAAATTGGTATTTTTAACCTCTGTTTTCCAGGAGAAGGCAAAAAAATCCAGGCATATATAGAAATACATGTTTACTACTGTTTTAATAAGCTGCATCCTATAATAATGTGTGGACTCTTGATGACTCTTGCACCTGTCTCTGCTACTTACAGTGCCAGGACTCTCAAGTTGTAATAATATGGTGTTATGGAAGGGACACAATATTATACATCAATTTTAAAAAGGAAGAATTAGGATGAGATTTTCAAAAGCCACCCAAATAATTTAGGTTATTGTATTCCTTTGCCTTTGAAAATCCCAGCCCAAAGAAATAAAAAAAATGAAAATAAAAAAAAGTTTGGGTCTTCAGGAGGGATCTCTACATTTTTATCTACATTTGGGGAAGATGTTCCTTTCATACAGAGGAACATGGTAGATGCATGAAGATGTTTTGCAGAAGTGGATGATTAGTGCTTGAGGGTGGCATTAGTAGTAGAGCAGAGAGGTCAGGCATCCTTCTAAGTAAGATAATTAGTTCAAGTAGCCTCCTCTCCTACCCTTTACATTATGTTAATATCCTTTAAACAAAAACAATATATGAGATACACAATAAGTTAAGAGTTAAGATGTAAAGGACACTAGCATTACAGTGATAATCTGTGATTTTGTGGTCTGGCAATATCTGTGATCTAGCAGGACCATGGATGTTGCTGGACCAGAGATCTCCTGGACCAGAGAGCCCTAGAAGGTGGGTGGTAGGGAGCCCAGCGGCTGGAGCTGTCCATGGAGTAGCAGGGAGCTCAGCTTGCTCAGGAACATGGCTGCGGTGTGGCCCAGGACTGATGACAGAGCCAACTGTTGGCAGCATCAGAACAGTGGAGCTTGGCGGTGGCAGCCCTGGTGCTGGGTGTGGTGCTTGACTGCAGTGGCCCCAAGGGCAGAGAGCCCAACTGCAGCACTGGGAGTCCAGGAAGGATGTCCTGTTGGGTCTGCTGATGGATCTCAGGAGAGCCCGGAATCTGTCAGCAGAGGGGCCAGAATTGACCTCCCCTGGCTCCAGCAAACTCCTTCTTTTGGGATCGGTCAGGTTCTGCAGGTGCTGGACCAAGGAGGTCCAACCTGTATTTCCAGATCATTTCAGTTACAATAAATTGATATTTTCTTACAGAAAATCTTCAGATATTCAATTGGAAGATTTTGAGCCAGCTGTAATGTAATGATTTATGTTCTCAGTCTGAGGTTTCACATGAATTATGGTTGCACGCTGGCTCTAATGACCCAAAGGGCTCAAGTGGATGTCAGTGCGTTGGCCTTACAAAACAGGGCTGAGGTGAAATTTGAGCAATGCATAGTCCTGGTGCTGCACGGGGATGAATTTCACCCTATGCAGACAGTGAGACACTATTGTCTCTGTTGTGCTGCTTTTTCAATGTCTGAATTGTCAAATTGCCTTTCTGAGAAAGCAGGGTCATTTTACAGCAAAAAGAAGGATGCTTTTTACGGTGTCACTGATCATATGAAGCAATATATTCTGTACAGATAAGATTATTTGAAATTTTCTAGTGTTCTCAAGGCAGAGTACAAGGTTAATAACTTTTGGGAGTATTTCATCTTTTTCAAATATTTTTCTTTAGATTTAAAGTATCCTGGGTTTTCAATTTTAACATATCAGTTTAATGTTCTGTGTTGTTTTAATCTCTTTTCCCTCAAGTTGCTGGTACGCGTTAGTAGTCTTTATGGTATGGCTTTGCCTGGGATGGACACTGAATTTGATTAGGAGCCATACAAACAGCCTTTTATTTCAATATCAATGAAATTGATGATAATATACAATCAATCAATATCCCCGTGAACTGGAATTTTTGTCTTGGGAGAGCAGTTTTATGAGGTAAAGTCATATCAGCTGAGAAACAAAGATGTCATTTGGAGTAGTGATTTGGTAAGCTGCCCTGTGGAATAGAACTGCCGTCAACATAACTGCTGATTCAAAGTTTGTTTTTACTTAGATTTCTTCCTCCTATCCCCATTTTATAAATGGCAGTATAGTATTCATAGACTGTGGTACAGCAGACTTTATTTAGAAAGCAAAATATTAAGGATTTCCACCCCCACTTCCCAAGTAACCATAAAATATTTAGCCTCTGTGTTGCTTTTGTTTAAAAGATGTTTGGGGTGTAAGGTTTTGCTTGTTAGGGCACAGGAGATTTAGAAATAGTTAAAAAAAACTATCTTGGAAGGATAGAGAAAACATCAAATGCTTCTTAACATGCTCAAAGTCATTTAACCAGATGCTTCCAACATTCTTTGGTCTATTCCTAATAAGGAAAGCGTGCACAGTTACAGTCTAGTTATGAGTTTGTACAGCCATGTGGAAGAAGGGCTTTTTTGGGAGAGGAAGGAGACATGCTCCTTCTCAACCACTCCTTGTATTTCTTCAAAGAAATCCCATTGAAAGAAGAAGCAGGGAAACCAGTTGCAATTTGTCTGCTTCTCTCCCTCTGTCACTCACTCTCTCCTACACGCTCATTTCATGACATAACTTACTGAACTTGCTGAGCATACTTTGAAGCAGTCAGATGAAAAGATCGCTTTATTTTACTTTGTTTTTGGTTTCCTAAGATTAATTATAGTACAAGTCTCTGGCAACAAAAGGTATTGTGGGAGTCATAGCTGCTCCAGCTGGGCTATTTCTCAGACACTTAATACATAGTTTGAGGAAAACTACATCATTTTTTACAAAAATTCTAAATCTGACTCACGTGCTTGTTCCAAGTGAAGTTTGATCAGATTAGAAAAGACACCGGAGACGCAGCACAATTTAGTTAATGGGTAAGCAAACAAAATGTGTGTATATGTGTAGTGTGCTGGAGATAACTGTAATGGAGTATTTGTGATAACTCTAATTTATTGCATTTTAATTTTTATTTGCTGTAGCTAACTTTTAAGAAAACAAACACTTCTTGCTTAGTAAGAAAAAAATGGCATATCTTCCGAGCTTATTATTTAGCAGGCTCTGAAATCTATTCCATGAATGAGCTAAAGCCTCTCAAAGACCTTTTATTCTGAGACTTGTTTCATTATCTTTCATGTTTTCATAGCTAGCCTGTGAGCAGCAAAATCCATGTAATGATCTGTGGCTTGTATGTTTCAGTTTTGTTTAACTGTTTTAATCATATGCTGAGCTGCTTTGAAATCTGTGTGTTTTATCATTTTTCTAAGTGCGCATGAAGGCTCTGTAACCCTCCAATATACTATTATAATTGCATACATTTAGTTTTGTAAAACACCATCTCCTGTAAGCCTTGTGTTTTATAGATTAGCTAAACTGCCTTCTTGTATCTCTAAATTCCAGTTAGTTGCCATGATTTGTAGGGTATAATAAGAGCTGTCCATTCGCTGGCTCAGTCCTGGAGGAGCTTGTAACTCTAGCAATTGTTTCTGTTTTTCATAACAGTGGGAACTTATGGGCTAATTTTCCCTCTCCCTGTCCAAAATAAATGAGCTGCTCAAAGCAAAGAATGAAATTGCAGCCGAGTTAGGCACACAGTCTGAATTTGGGGTATCTGAGATTAGAGGACAATTTACAAAAGACTCCTCTCTTGATACTTCCTGCTGATGTATGTTTTTATTTATAATTTTCCATATTATATTAATGGAACGATAGCCTGTTTACTAAAAAAGAAAATTAAGGAACACCATATTGATTTCAGTGTCAGAGCAAATTTTTGTACAGTGAGTCATTAATGTAGCTTAGCGTCATGTGTCCATTTCAAAAGAATTGGGCACCTCTGAGTGCTGATGTATTATTTCTTGGTAAAGAAAGTGTTCGAATGGAAAACCCTCAACTGATGCTTGGCATAACTGCGAATAAGCAGATACAATTTTGTAAATGGTGGCCTATGCTACATGAGCCTCCAGAAGAATGCAGAAGAAATCGGCCCCAAAGAAGTTAGCACTAATCAAATGCTAACTAATCAAATGCCTAAACTAAGGCAAACTGATAAAATGGGAGCACTTGTGAGTGCCCATGAGCCATCTGCAAGGAAAATGGGATGTGCCTGGAATGGGACAGCTTCTCAGAAAACCATACTGAAAAGAGAATCACTGGGAGGTGGACTGGAGCGCCCTCCTCCCCCCTTCTTTCCACAGTTTGTAAAGGAAAAATTGCTAGATGTTCTACTCTGTCAGGGAGTGAGGGGAAAGTGCACGGTTTGCTACCTTCCTCACTGGCTGAGGAATTCCGGGGGCAGACAAATCTGGACCTGCCCCGACTGGGGAACATTCCCCCCTCCTCCAGCTGTACTCTGGAGATGCAGCGACCTGGCTCCAAGATTCTGTGGTGAAAGAGAGCTGGGATACTCCTATCTCTCCTCGTCCCCCACCCCAGAACAATGATTCAAAGGAAGCATGCACATTTTCATTTTATTTTCCAAAAAAACAAAAATTAATTAAGTTAAGGACCTGAATGGTGTTTAGAATATCTTCTAGTTACTTTGTAGTCTATAACATTTTTCACTAATGGTCACTGTTATGATTTTCAGTTTAATTTCTGTGCTGCGATTGAACTGTGCAAATTTTTTTGATCAAGTGTAATCATTAAATCAGCTGCTTGTTGTGGCTGAGAATAGGGTTGCCAGGTGTCCAGTTTTGAACTGGACGGTCCAGTATTTGAGCTTTCTGTTCAGGAAACAAATTGAGAAAATATAAATGCGAAAATATAAATGTCCGGTATTTTCTAAATAAGATATAATGTAGATTGTGATGTAATGTCAAGTGTGTCCGGTATTTTTGTTGAAACCATCAGGCAACCCTCACTGAGAGTTAAAATACAGATGCCATGGCAGTGCCAAATATTGGAATACATTGGATCCTTGTTAAAAGGCTGCAACTAATCACTACAGTTCTGACTTATTATCTAAGCACCTCCTACTTTATAAATCACTGAGTGAGTAGGACAGGATGGGGTGGGGTGAGAGCGAGTAAGAGTATATGGTAGAGTAGGTATGAGAACTATGAAACATGAAGTGGTGGAGCAATTGTGTGGCACAAATTTAAAAATTGTTCATCCGTATTAGGTATTAGTTTCCAAATGTTATGAAGTATGCCTCTTACCAGTTCTAGGTATCCATACTCTAGAACAGTTGCAAAATAATTGCTACATCACTGAATAACAACACACATCCCATCTATATTCTAAATTTAGTTTAGTTTTTGTTTTATTTTGTTAAATCTCACCACATCACTGAAAAAAGTGGGTTCCAGTCTTGCCCTATCCACTGAACCACAAAATGTATATATCTGCTGGATATGCAGGCAGCAATAACCAACAAATACTGTCTCCAGAGCTGAGATCATGTTATCAGTGGTGCCAGGGCCCAAAGATATTCAAACAAATTTCTAAACAAGCAGAATTTCTACACAGCAGCATTATTTCGGAATAATGTCAGTTATTCTGAAATAATGCAGTGCGCATCTACACAGCAAGCCTGTTTTTTCAAAATAAATTCAAAATAATGAGCTTCTTACTCTGACTCCTGTAATCCTCATTGTATGAGGAGTAAGGGAAGTCAGGGGAAAAGTGCTCTATTTCAAAATAACTGATGTGTAGATTGTGCCAAAAGTCAAAATAAACTATTTTGACTGAAACTACGCAATTAACATAGCTCAAGTTGCATAGCTTATGTTGAGTTGAGCTCTGTTGTGTGGATGTGCACCCTCCTCCCCCCATGTTTTTCATATGGTGAGCAAGGACCAGTAGGGACTGAAGAGCTCACATTACTACCATTTTAAAATGGAAACCTCACCATTTTTACATTAAAAAAAATGCCATTAAAAATTTAACATTTGCTAGCACCTTCTAAACACAGGGCTCTGGTAATATCTAAACTAGTGAGCTTACAGTGGTACAGGTGTGTTGTAAGATTGCTCATGTAGCCACTCTGTGTCAATGGGAGAGCTCTCTCATTGACATAATAAAACCACCTCCATGAGTGGCGGTAGCTATGTTGGTGAGAGAAGCTCTCGAGACAATATGGTACTGTTCTCACAGGCGTTTCTGTGACATATCACTCAGGGAGTATTTTTTCACTCCCCTGAGGGACGTAAGTTGGACCGACAAAAGCGGTAAAGCAGACAAGACCTCAAACACTATAACGGTTTTCCTTTTTTTAGGGATAAAGACATAACCATGGTATCTGAGATGCCCTTTTTTGAAGATGATTGATAAATACTGACTTTTATAATGGTGACCACTCTCTATTGTTCTGAAAGTAAAGTGTGCGCTTTAGTTGTATATGACCAGATTCAAGCTTTGATGTATTGGAAAACATCAATTCATTCTTCCAAGAGTGACTCGGATAATAATAAATAAGTTGAATTCTCCCATCTACTGTAGTGGGCTTTCCTGGCCGAGACAGCTTTGTTGAATTTGGCTCATTGTTTTCAAATGTATCATTAAAAATAAATAGTAGATCCAGATCTGACAGGAGGGTCACAAATATTTGGACAGTTCAAATGAGAAGTCTTGAATGATCTTTAAACTAAGGCTTTACAGTAATAGATACAGTCTGTATCTATTTTACGTCATGATCAGTTTTATCTGGAAATAGGAGGACGATATCAGAAGATTTTTCCACTATGCTTTTAGTCCATAATTGCCCTTTGTGATAAAAATGCTTACAATTATAAACTTAAATGATGCAAGGTAGCCTGAGGACTTTGGGAAATCATTGACAAAGAGACTGGGAAATTACTTTTCCCCGTTGTGTGGGCTACTAATACTGACCTCTGGGAGTATAATTCCAAATCTCTTCTTTATCATGATACTAATGTTAGTGAGGCACTTTTTCCCTGATGACTGAAAGCCAACAACTATGAAATGTATCTACTCTGGGGCTGGTTCATATCATCCTGGTTCGTGATATGTTTGGTGTGAGTTCTGGTGTGGGTGTGAGTTCATTTTCCTCTGTGAATGATGTCAGCATTCCAGTAGCCTATGTATGGTGTCTTGATATGCAGAATTTAGTAACTCGTATCTTGTATTAATCTGATTCCAGTTGACAGTTCCAAGCATTATTAGTAAGAGAAGAGGATGTGTGTATTATGTGTTTTAAAATTATTTTTTGAAAATATTGACAACTAAAACAACAGTTTGTAAAGTGTGATATTTTTCCAAAACTAATAGATTTCCGTCGCTGAATATACAGAATATTAGTCTGTTTATTGTGTTTAGGTGAAGTAATTATGTATCTCCATTGGGTGAGATAAATCAATATCAGCACAGAATTTCAAAATGAAATAATCTCATAAGAAAGGTATTGATTGCAAAGACTCTGATAATAATGGGAAACTCTGAACTAGGACATTTATGACACGATGTATTTCAAAGGGGTTAGGATTTCACCCTGTGTGTTGAAGTCATTAATAAAGTCAGACTTTCATACTGAATAATAAGAATCCCAGTGCTTAGTGTATTGGTTTTCAGACTTTTTACCAAGTATGTTTCTGGGTTTTGTAACAGCCTATAGTTTCCAACATTTGTGTATTCTTGTGCAGTCTCAGAATAGAGAAGGGTTTCCATCATTCTTGATCCCCCACTATGCAAAGGCCAACTTGGTACCTTGTGCAGTTTAGAGCAGCCTCAGTGGTCTAAGTTGCACTAGCTTGTAATAGCTCTCTGAGCATTTCTGAGCATAGATTTCTGAGCATTTTTTCATGCTCCCTATGTAAGGGAAAGCTTAGAGAGGGGGATATAAAAACAAAGACCACCACCTTTACAGCATTCAGTCATTCCTGCGCACTTAGAGGATCCCAAAAAGAAAAACTTATGTTAGCTTTAAGTATTGAGCAAGAGAGAAGATTTGGTCCTTAATGTGTATTTAGTGCTATAATGGACAGTTAGTGATATTTACTCTTCCCTTTTCTTATTCTTCATTCACTTTCCACTTTATGTCTAGTATTAGGTGTACTGTTTTTATGTGGTAGGACTAAAGTTGCCCTTTAATTAATAGGGTTTTTTATGTGTGTTTTTTTGGGTGCATACAAATGGCAGCAACTGGAAAGTAAGGGGAAAAAAAGGGCATATGTACAGATGTGAAAGATGAGTGAGAGAGATATAAACTGTCAAAATCTAAAGGTCTTATGGTTGAGAAGTCTAGAAACAACTGTAGAAGGATTTGAAATAATTTACCAATGTAAGCAAAAGGTTTACAAAATGGCAATTGTATATTTATTTTCCTGAAGCATTTAGAAGCAATTAAGCAAAGAAAGTTCAAACTATGCAACCCTGTATCTGTTATGTGCCATGTTTTCCACAGTATAATTTTTATAATATGCAAAATTTTGAATTCTTTTATGGCAAAGACATTTCTAAACACAAGTAGGCATTACTAGTTCAGGAGCAAAAACCAAACCATGGTCATTGTTTTTAATCTTAGGTGTCTCAAGTGGACTCAAACAAATGACTAATCAAAAGTACATCTAATAGTAACAGCTCTTGTTATATACCCTGTAACATAAATGTGGCAGATAGTGAAGCCATTCCTTATTATAATAATGCTGCAGTATAAAATCACCATTCCAATTTTGTATCAAAATTATTATTTACAGTTTCTAATATAATTAGGGCCCATATTCTGCACTCTGTGCACACCTCATGTTCCTGGTGGTTGCACTTGATACATATTTTAAACACACAATCTGTCGATGTAACTTTAATTAGTAATATAAATCCAGATCTTGGCTCTCCTGAAGAACTTGTCAGTGAGAGGGTGGGGAGAACAAAGACACAGGGTCACAGGAGTCTTCAGATCTGCAAATATCCATTTTGTATCTGCACAAATGAGAATCCTCTGACACAGCATCCACAGACAATCCATATTTGTGGATTGTGGTTGGGTGTGTATCCAAATTTTATATCTGGAGCCTTGCATATCTGCAGATATCCACTTTTACATCTGCGGACATGTTTACAAATTGGATGCAGATACAAATTTTGCAACCACACAAAGCTCTAAGGTTCTGGATTTAGATTAAAGATTACCTTCATTGACTTGGGCCTGGAGGTGGCATGTGTGGAGGAGAGGTTAAAAGATGTAGGGTAAAATTTTCAGACGTAACGTAGGCACTGTCTCCTAAATCCCATTGATTTTCACGTAAGTGCTTTCAGAAATTTTACTTATAATAGTGATTTATTCAAAGCATCTTAGAAAAATGGAAACTGGTTTCCCATGGAAAGGCTATGCTAGAAATTAGGATAATATTTACAAGAAGTTTGGGAAGGATGGCAGATTTTCAAAAGCACAAAGTGGAGTTAGGCACATTTCTCTCCTACACTGAGTAAGTAATCTGCTCTATTTTTTTATTGATGTATTGGATTGATTGCTTATTTATGAGGAGAAAATGGGTTGAATATTTGTTGGAGGTTCCTTGAGAAAAATATAACTGAAGCTGTGGACTTCTAGGGGAGGGAGGGAGATGAGGTGATTAATGGGTCAGGTGGTGAGGTGTATTTAGCATATGGTTGAGCTTTCAGTTTTCCCTGTATCTAGGTTGACCAATACTTTCCATTATAAAATATTCTTGTAAAAGAAGTGCTTTTTAATAAGGACCTACATTATGTACAGGCAGTCCCCGGTTTACGTACAAGATAGGGACTGTAGGTTTGTTCTTAAGTTGAATTTGTATGTAAGTTGGAACTGGTACATATTGTAGGGGAAACTCTAGCCAAACATTTCTCCAGGGCTCAGTTTTATTCTCCCACACCTCACTTCCCTCAATCCTTTATTCTCCAGCTGAGGTGTCTGCTGAGAAAAGCCGCTCCGCGTCTCCCTGGTCTGCTGGGGGGGGGGGGGGGGGGGCGCTAGCTTTGCATCTCCCTGGTCTGCTGGGGGGAAGCAGCTAGTGCGGGGTTGCCTCACCCCGTTTGTAAGTAGGGATCCGATGTAAGTCGGATCCATGTAACCCAGGGACTGCCTGTAATTTTATGTACCATGAATGCATGTTTAATGCAAACCAGATATAATTTGTAAGTACTAGCATGCTGTGTGTATGTGTGTAATAGATGGTTTTTGGTAGCATTGCCTATTATTGAGGTTGCCCAACACTTCCCATTATAAGACCCTAATTTTAGTTGCTTATAACTTTGCTTAAATCTCGTCGTCTCTCAGTTGCCCATCTGAAAAATGGGATTAATGATACTCCATCATCTCACTGTTATGAAGAGAACATTAATTAGCATAGCGAACCGCACATATACTAAGGTTGTGAGCATCCTAGAAAAGCTAATGAGGAAATAAATGATTTTGTCTTCAAGATAGGTTTCAATAATGTACTGTAAATAAAGCATTAGACCTCCCATTGAGCAATGAGGAGGACACCAAATAGTGAACAACAGTGAGCACTGTCCATGTTGTGCTCTGAATGAGTTAGGGTCCTATGAAAAAGAGAGTCATGATGGGGAAAAAGTATCTCATAAAGCATACATTAAAGAGGGATGAAATAAGGTTGCACCAGCTACTTTAGTTCTGCAATCTCATTTGCATATTTTCTGCCATTTCTTTTTGCGCAAGGGGTTTTTGCATAAAAAGAAGCAGCGTAGACAGAGGTTTTTTTTAGCCAAACCCCCATTTTGCACAAGATCCTGATGTCTTTACTGGAGAGGCATAAGGATCTTGCACAAAATGGTGTTTTTGCGCAAAAAAAAGTCCACACTGTTTCTTTTTGCACAAAAACCCCTTGCGCAAAAAGAAGCAGCAGAAAATATGCTAATGAGATCAAGACTTATGCTAATGAATCCCTCATTAGCATATTTTCTGTGGGAAGAACTCGCAGTGAAGACGTAGCCCTAGAGACAACAGTACATTTGGAAACTACAGGCCCAAGTTCTATACAAGCATGTGAAAGGGTATGTCTACACTACAAAGTTAATTCGAATTAACAGTCGTTAGTTCGAATTACCTTTCATAGGCGCTGCACATACAAATCGCTAGTTCGAACTTAATTCGAACTAGTGGAGCGCTTAATTCGAACTAAGTAAACCTCATTCTACGAGGACTAACGCCTAGTTCGAATTAAGTAGTTCGAATTAAGGGCTGTGTAGTGGGAGGCTAGCCCTTCACAGCTTGCCCTGGTAGCCACTCTGGGCCAAACCAGGGAAACTCTTCTGCCCCCCTCCTGGCCCCGGAGCCCTTAAAGGGGCATGGTCTGGCTACGGTGCTTGTGCCAGGTGCAAGCCTGCCAGCACCTAGCCAGCAGACCCTGCACCTGGCATGGCATGACCCAGCCACCAGGCTGGCTGCTCCCAGGAGTCTGCCCGGGGCCGCAAGAGGCGGGCGCCCGCCTGGTCTAGTGCGGAGATCGTGGACCTCATCCAGGTTTCGGGGGAGGCCTCCAACGTCCACAACCTCTGCACTAGGCACAGGAAAGTGGCCGTCTAAGAACATAAGAACATAAGAACGGCCGTACTGGGTCAGACCAAAGGTCCATCTAGCCCAGTATCCTGTCTGCCGGCAGTGGCCAGCACCAGGTGCCCCAGAGAGGGTGGACCGAAGACATGATCAAGAGATTTGTCTTCTGCCATATCTCTCCAGCCTCTGACAAACAGAGGCCAAGGACACCATTTTATCCCCTGGCTAATAGCCTTTTATGGACCTAACCTCCATGAAATTATCTAGCTTCTCTTTAAACTCTGTTATAGTCCTAGCCTTCACAGCCTCCTCTGGCAAGGAGTTCCACAGGTTGACTACACGCTGTGTAAAGAAGAACTTTCTTTTATTAGTTTTAAACCTGCTTCCCATTAATTTCATTTGGTGTCCTCTAGTTCTTCTATTAGGGAACTAATGAATAATTTTTCTTTATCGGCCCTCTTCACACCAATCATGATTTTATAGACCTCTATAATATCCCCCCTCAGTCTCCTCTTCTCTAAACTGAAAAGTCCCAGTCATTTTAACCTCTCCTCATATGGGACCCGTTCCAAACCCCTAATCATTTTAGTTGCCCTTTTCTGAACCCTTTCTAAGGCCAAAATATCTTTTTTGAGGTGAGGAGACCACATCTGTACACAGTATTCAAGATGTGGGCGTACCATAGTTTTATACAGGAACAGTAAAATATTCTGGGTCTTATTTTCTATCCCTTTCCTAATAATTCCTAGCATCCTATTTCCTTTTTGACCGCCGCTGCACACTGCGTGGAAGTTTTCAGAGAACTGTCCACGATAACTCCAAGATCTCTCCTGATTTGTCGTAGCCAAATTAGCCCCCGTCATACTGTATGTATAGTTGGGGTTATTTTTCCCAATGTGCATTACTTTACACTTATCCACATTAAGTTTAATTTGCCATTTTGTTGCCCAATCACTCAGTTTGGGGAGATCTTCTTGGAGTCCCTCACAGTCTGCTTCTGTCTTGACTATCCTAAACAGTTTGCTATCATCTGTAAACTGTACCACCTCACTGTTTACCCCTTTCTCCAGATCATTTATGAATAAGTTGAAAAGGATTGGTCCCAGGACTGACCCTTGGGGGACACCACTAGTTACCCCTCTCCAATCTGAAAATTTACCATTTATTCCTACCCTTTGTTTCCTGTCTTTTTACCAGTTCTCAATCCAAGAAAGGACCCTTATCCCTCTTATCCCATGGCCATGTAATTTACACAAGAGCCTTTGGTGAGGGACCTTGTCAAAGGCTTTCTGAAAATCTAAGTATACTATATCTACTGGATCCCCCTTATCTGCATGTTTGTTAACCCCTTCAAAGTACTCTAATAGATTAGTAAGACAGGATTTCCCTTTACAGAAACCATGTTGACTTTTGTCCAACAAATTATGTTCTTCTACATGCTTCACAATTTTATTCTTCACTATTGTTTCTACTAATTTGCCCGGTACTGAAGTTAGACTTACCGGTCTGTAATTGCCAGGATCGCCTCTAGAGCCCTTTTTAAATATTGGTGTCACGTTGGCTACCTTCCAGTCATTAGGTACGGAAGCCGATTTAAAGGATAGGTTAAAAACCACAGATAATAGCTCAGCAATTTCCCATTTGAGTTCTTTTAGAACCCTTGGATGAATGCCATCCGGTCCCGGAGATTTGTTAATATTAAGTTTTTCTATTTGTTCCAAAACCTCCTCTAATGACACTTCAATCCAGGACAGTTCCTCAGATTCATCACCCACAAAGGACAGTGCAGATTCGGGAATCTCCCCAACATCCTCAGCCATGAAGACTGAAGCAAAGAAATCATTTAGTTTCTCTGCAATGGCTTTATCGTTCTTGATTGCTCCTTTTATAGCTCGATCATCTAGGGGGCCCACAGGTTTTTTAGCAGGCTTCCTGCTTCTAATGTACTTAAAAAAAAATTGTTATTTCTTTTTGAGTTTTTGGCTAGCTGTTCCTCAAAATCTTTTTTTGCTTTTCTTATTGCATTTTTACACTTGATTTGACAGTGTTTATGTTCCTTTCTATTTATCTCACTAGGATAAAGGGCAGGATAGCTGCCAGCCTGGCCACCAAAGGCCACATGCAAACCCAGGAGCAGGTTTACATGGAAATCAAGTTGGTCCAGTGAGACCCCCGACCCTGAGCCCTGAGCTTAGAACATAAGAACGGCCGTTCTTGGTCAGACCAAATGTCCATCTAGCCCAGTAGCCTGTCTGCCGACAGCGGCCCACACCAGCTACTCCAGAGGGGATGGACAGAAGACAATGACCAAGCTATTTGTCTCGTGCCATCCATCTCCAGCCTTCCACAAACAGAGGCCAGGGACACAGTTCCTACCCCCTGGCTAATAGCACTCCATGGACCCAACCTCCATGACTTTATCTAACTTCTCTTTAAACTCTGTTATAGTTCTAGCCTTCACAGCCTCCTGTGGCAAGGAGTTCCACAGGTTGACTATTTGGTTTGTGAAGAAGAACTTTCTTTTATTAGTTTGAAGCCTGCTACCCATTCATTTCATTTGGTGTCCTCTAGTCCTTCTATTATGGGAACTAATGAGGAACTTTTCTTTATGCACCCTCTCCACACCACTCATGATTTTATAGACCTCTTTCATATCCCCCCTCAGTCTCCTCTTTTCTAAGCTGAAAAGTCTCTGTCTTTTTAGCCTCTCTTCATACGGGACCTGTTCCAAACCCCTAATCATTTTAGTTGCCCTTTTCTGAACCCTTTCCAAGGCCAAAACATCTCTTTTGAGGTGAGGAGACCACATCTGTACACAGTACTGAAGATATGGCGTACCATAGTTTTATACTTCCCCTCCTCCTTTTTCCCCTGGCTTCCCTCTTCCAGCTCCCTCCTCCCAGGTTTCCCTCTCCTCTCTCCCACCCTCTCTCTTCCCCTCTCCCCCCTCCTTTTCCCAGTCTCCCCAGAGGTTAATCCCCTCCCCCCAGTTTTGTTAAATAAATAGAGTTTCTATTTTTGAACACGTGTCCTTTATTTTTTACACCAGGAAGGGGGGCTAGGGAGGGGTAAGTGGAAGGAGGTGAGGGTGGAATGGAGTACGATCCTCCGATGGGGAGGACTGGGGTGGCTCTGTGGGCTCCTCGGGGTGGAAGCTCTCCTGTACGGTCTCCTGAATCCTGGCAGCTCCCCAATTGACCCCCCCCCCCAGATGGCTTCCCTTGTCGACCACGCCGCATCTAGACTGCCGTGCTGTGCCGGATCAGCTGACTGTCGGCACATCGTGGCGGCCATTTTTATTTTAATGAAGCGGGGATTATTTAAATTCCCACTTCTTTGACTTCACTGAGTAAACTACTTTACATGGCTCCATTGACGGAGCCATGTAGTTTAGACACACCCATAGTGTCCAAGTTATTAGCACACAAACTTACAAACATTCTCCTTTATATATTAAATAAAGACTGAAATTACCATTGTGGTCATCTAGTCTCAGATCAAGCAACTAAACCATTACTTTTAATTTGGCCAGAATTTGTTCAAGAGCCCAAGGGATTCTTTCTGTGCCAATGCCATTAAAATGTCCACTTAGACTTTGCTTCCATTGTGAATTTTAGTTTGAATTCCATGGCTAGTCCTGAAGCAAATATATATATTTTACTCTTATTGATTGTCTGAAGTAATGTCTTACTGTATCAGAATAAAATATTGGCCTATGGAATAATATTTTATATATCACCAAAATAGGGACACAGGATAGCTAAATCTGTTGATTAGATTTTCTAATTCAATCATTATTTATTGAATATGTAGCCTCTCATGTTGCATAGTTACATTTACTTTAACACAGATTTAGGATTCTTTAGACAAATGTTGAGTAACTTGTCTTTCAGTGAGCATAAATCTAGGTATGAGTAGGAGAGGGGAAATGTTGGGAAGAGGTAGGGTTTGGTTGGTACATTCTCTGCACAGACACACACAAAGGGATCAACAACTTGTGGAAAATAAACTGTGTACTATAGAGTTGAGTAAATTCTTTGTATGTTGAACTGATTGTACACATACTCAGTGTAAAACTGAGTATACACAAAGTGCTGTCAAATGCACAAAGGAACTAAACTTGGAAAATTCAGTTACTCCCCTCCCTCTCCGTTATTTAGGAATCCTAGTGTTTTTCCAACAATATCAGGTAAATGTTTTCAGGTAGAAGAGATGTGGTAAAATTTTGTTTTGTTTTGGGGTTTCTTTTGAATAGATTGATTCTGTGAAAACAAAGGTGATATTTCAAAGGTCAGGACTGTCCAAGAAGTGAATTTTGAAGGGAAGGGACCTGTGTTAGTTTTTTTTAACCAATAAAAGAGTAGGATATGTTCATTAAATTGTGTATATGATTTTTCATGTTTTTTCAATTGATTTCCTGTAGGGTGACTTCACTTGGAACAGCATGTCGGGGCGCAGTGTTCGGCTGAAGTCAGTTCCTGTTCAAAGCCTTTCAGAGTTGGAGCGTGCCCGATTACAGGAAGTGGCTTTTTATCATTTGCAGCAGGACTGCGACCTAGGTTGTCAGATTACTATTCCCAAAGGTAAGGATTCCATCAACCATTTCTGTTCAGGATGGTGAAAGTTTAAACATTTATTTGGTAAACCACAAACTGTATATCATAGTAAAACGAAAAGAAAAGTATGTTGGTCACTGCTTGACATGATTATATATTACATTTTTCCTTGATCATAATAACCTTGTTGTAAATTATTAAGATTTTCAAAGTAATTAGTGACTTGGAGTGCTTCAATTTATGGGTATCCAACCTGAGAAACATTAAAGGGTACTAATTTTCAGAAGGTGAGTGCTTAGTGCTAACTGAACATCAGACCCATTTAAGGCACCCTTAAAATTAGGCACCCAAACAGTGACCTATTCAAAATCACTACTTGCTTTTGAAAAATTGACCTGTTAGCTCAACCTTTCCTTTGGCGGAGGGAGGATTTCAGAATCAAAATTCAGCATACTCTTGTGAACCATTATCCCTGTTACTGTGGACTAGATATAAAATCAATTGAAGTCAGTGGAAAGGCTACCATTGCTTTCAGTGGACTTTGAATCAGGTTCTACAAGCCTGTTTTTATCTGTCATTTCTTCATGTTTGTGCTTGTTTAAGAGATAAAAAGAAACAATTAAATTCACACCTTTTAGCTTTATTTAACTCAGGACATTGTTCACAGGTGTGGCAACAACACATGTGTAGGGATACCACAGGACCAATTTTTTAATACATCAAAGCTTGTGGAAGTTAATCAAAACACCAAATGCAACTAGTGAATAGAAATAATAAACTGTATATGAGCAAAATAAAAGGCACTAAGCTGACTGTTCTTAAAAACTTATAGAAATTACCTCAGATCTCTGCCAAATTTTATAAAGCCACAATTACTAGCAACATCAGAGCAGTTGTTGTATGAGTTTGCAGGCAGATAGAAATAGATTCTCTGAGTACCACCACAGCTCCCGTGCCCCCTCAGAAAAAGATTGAATGGATATGACTAAAGTATTATAGATCATTCAAATGATAACACCAACACTGCAATATCATATGGCTACAATTCAAGGGGTAAAGAATATTAACTGACACAGGAGATCAAATATTCTGACATGTTTCAATTTGAAAAATTAGCATCTTCACAGTACTTCTGTTCCTATTACCAGCAAGAGATCCTGTGAAAATGGAGGCAGGTTACAGAGCAGCTAGAGTGGAGTAGGTTCATACAGCTTCTTCATACCCACCCTGTCCGAGTTTCCTTCATTCCTATGTAATATGAACAGAGCTGACCAAGGCAACTTGGTAATTCCAGGCACTGGAGAATATGAATATGAACTCTGGACACTGTAGGCTCAGAACTGATGTGGGTATTGCTTTTATCTGTCTGTATGCGAGTATATACACAGAAGCACACATTCATTAATACATACTTACATATATGTTTAAATGTGTGCAAGAGAGAGAGCAAATTTATAAAAACTCCTTTATTTATTTTAAAATTATGATTGCAAAGACAGAAAATGGTACGTTGCTCTTTGGTAGTAGATCTCAAATTGCTTTACAAAGGGAGGTAAGAATCAGTATCCCCATTTTAGTGAGGAACAAAAAGTTGACATGAATTGGTCTGGGTTGCCCAAAAGGCTTTTGGTAGAGCCAGGCTTAGAACCCGAATTCTAAATTCTAGGCCATTGTTTTTTCCTCTAGATCACATTGCATCCCTATAAAAATACCATTCCACCATCAACATGAAAACTATCAAGGCAGGAGGCTATGTGCTTCTAATAGCAGCCCTCTGTTGTTGTTTTTTCTGTGTCCAGTATATATGCATTTACCTCTACTATTTGCATTGAAGTTAAAAACTACCTATCCCTTGTCTGCATTTGGATTGTCCATTGACAATCAAATTAGCACTGCTAATCCATTGACAATCAAATTAGCTACCTCAAATTAGCATTGCAGTGCAAAAATGCACTTATTTTTTGCAGTAAAAACATAGATTTGAACATGAAGTCTTGTAGGTTACTTATCCCCGACTCTCCATTCCAGTATATTTAAAAAGAAAAAAATATGCAAAGAAATATTTTTAGACCAGTTTTGCCTTCCCTGCCTCTTTTTCCTGTTTGGGTTGAGGAGCTGCTGTCGCTGTCACTTTTAGAGAGACAAGGTCCCGCCAGACTCCTTCCTTAGTTTCCAATTCAGTAGATCAGAGATAGTCAATAGGCGGACCAGGAGCCAAATCCAGACACCCAAATACTTTTGAGTGGACCGCAAAAGGGGATGGGGCTGAAGCCATGCTAAGCCATGTGGAGCCATGCCTCCTCCCTAGCAGAAGTTTCCCATCCCTATTCCACCAAGGAGTGAGCAGCTGGGCCAGGCTGTGGGGTGCAGTGTCCATGGGCAGCTGTTTGTGCAGCTACCACCCCATTTGCTCATTCTACTCCCTACAGTGCAGGAATGAGGCAAGTGGGCTGAGGGGTGAACAAGCAGGCACTAGCGGTGTGATGGGAGTCTCTCTGGGCAGAGAGCTATGCTGCCTGGATTATCACGAAAGCAGAAATGCCAAGCTCATCTTGGCTGGGGTGTCTGCCCTGCCGCAGGGACTCAGAGCCCAGGCAAGAGGCGTGAAGCACCAGGCCCCAACTCTTTGCTCTGGAGAAGGAGAGAGGACTGCAAGGAGGGGCTGGTGCTGTGTCTTCCACCATGACAGGGAACAGCATTACTCCCTACCTCAAGAGAGGCTGCGGGTACTCCTACCAGCAACTCCCCTCCCAAATTCCACTTCCTAGTACACGTACCATGGCAGCACATCCCATGTACCTTCCCCTTCAGGCCTCCCACCCCATCAATGTTCTTTTTTGGGTAACTTGAAATCTGGTAAATCTAAGCTGGGAGAGGGGCCATCAGGGCTGGGGGTTATGTGCCTATGATAATGTTATTTTGCAAACTCAAAACAAAGTAAAAGCTTAAAACAGTTTTCTGAAAGTGTTTTAATACTAATTTTTCATCTATTTGACATTTTATCTATGTACTTTCTTAAAACTTTCTTAAAGTTTTTGATGTAATTTATTACATCTTTCTTAGAGTTTATTTTTTGGTTATACATGGTTTGATTTAATTTTTCATTTAATGCTCTAAAAATATAACCAATAGGCCCTGGGTATTTTACACAATATTGTATGTGTTTGTTGAACAAGGGTACTTACGGAGAAAAATGTTTCTCTGGAGTCTGTACCTTGACTATGAAGTTTGGACTTTGACAAAAAATAACTACTCCTGCAGATGAAGTTCTCTGCTCAGCAAAGAAATTAAGCACATCCTAAAAGTTATACATGACCAGAAATGCTTTGCTGAAACTGGATGGGTTTGAACATGTGCTGGGCCGTTTTCCTAAATTGGGGCCTTCTAATACCAGAAGTATGATGAGGGCGAAGAGATGCAATGGTGGGGTGAGACGGCTAAGCATAAAATAATTTTAAAGTGTATGAGTTTGAAAGATATCTTTGACAGACTAAAAGTAGCCATCATTGTGGTGCACAATCGTCTATAATTCATCTGAAAAGGAAAATACAAAACCCAAAAAGCAGCCATTTTTTTTATGTGAGATTGCCAATGATGTAAAGTTTAAAAAAACAAATGAGTTTGTCATGAAAATAGAGAGAGAGAGAGAGAGAGAGCAACCAAGGATAAACAAAGACAGTTAAGGCTTGCAGAATAAAAAGTATATCACAACAGCAAAATTATTACATGATAGCCAAGTGGAGTGTGGATTAAAGAGAATAAAAAGGATTTTTACAAATATAAGTGGGAGTGGAAACACTGGTCTATGTTATGGTAGACTGTGAATTCCTTGTGGGCAGTGACTGTGTCTTTTTATGTGCAGTCCCGGCACAAATGGGCTTCAAACTTAAATGGGAGTCTAGGAGCAAAAGGCATAGAGATAACACATAATAATTAATGGAGAGAAAGCAAGCCCATTAATACATTAGGAACGAAATGAAATTGATGCTAATTTTAAAATTACTTAGATATTTATAAAGCAGCTATCAATGTGCTGAGCACAAATGGCTAAGCTATTGAAATACTTTAGTAATTGGTCTTTAACAAGATAAGTAAGGAGGAAATATATGGACAATTAGGAACTAATGAAGCTTGCATAAATACAGCTGCTGAAAAACCTCAGCTGAGAGGATCCTGGAAAAACTGGATACTGTGTACATACTACAAAATCTGAATGATGTACACTCTCAGGCGTTATGGAATTTTTTTAATGCATTGAAACACTCTGATTTTTTTTTCTGAAAAGCCTTGGAGAATTGGAAAAATGTCTACCAGAAGAATGGGAAAAAATTGCATGTAATCATAATGTTCAAAATTGAAGAGAATGTGCTTTAGCTGAATTTCAGTAAAAAAATTGAAAGTCATGAAAATCTCATAAGGAATTCCATTTGGCTTGTATGCGAGCATTTTCACATGGATTGAAAGCCAGCTGAAGGCTTGTAAATGAAGGCTAATTATATATGACAAAAGGTTGAATTGGAGGCTACTAGGTTCAAATCATATGGTTTTTTTTCATTTCTCTCCCTTTCTTTGATTTAGCAAGCTGTAAATAAACAATTGCTGAAACTAGTTACCCTGGATTTTCGATTCTACTAATCTTCCACTTCTAATTTAAACATACATATTTTTGAATGGAAGAAATAGTGCAGCGGCTTAAAATCTGGAAAACTGAATCAGTGCTATTTTGCATCAAAGGCATGTCTTAGAGCAGTGGTTATCGAACTTTGTGGCCTTTGGGTCATCCACCTCCCCATCCCCGCTCAAAGCAAACCTTTCCGCAGACCGCAGACTGATTAGAGTCACTTACCATTCATGATTCTGCCTGGTTAGGGCATTGGCCTGGGGACATTGGTTCTGGGTTCAAGTCCCGCCCACCCAGGGAGCGTCACTGTGACCACAGCCAGCACCAGTTGCCCCATTAGGAAGGCTGGATTAACGGATGCCCTAGTTTCCAGTTGCTAATGGAAATTTGATGTTAATTACATTATTATTATTTGCTAGTCCTGCAACTAGGGAGAATGGTTTAATTTAACCAGTAAGAAAGGAAATATTAATTTAAATTATTAAACACATTAAGCATTTTAACTTTCTCATGCTAGTTTACCAAACTTCATTTTAAATAAAGTAAAATATTCATTTGTCAAGCACAAAAGTTTTCAACATTGTCTTTATTTATGGCCAGGGTGGCACAGAGGTACCCTTTTTTTGGGTCGGGGCCACTGACGCACAGAAAAATCAGTTGAGGACCGCACAAGTGAGAAGCAAAAAAACCCTCCAAAACCCTCCAACTCTCACTGATGAGGACTGAGGTTCAGGACTTCCCATCGACCAGATTAACTCTTCTGGGGTTAGTGGATTTTGTGCCCTCCTTAGGCTGTGGGATGGATCAAAAAATGAGGGGTTCAGTGTGTGGGACAGGGCTGCCAGTGAGTGGGATAGAGATGGGGATGCAGGATCTCAGTGGGAGGTGGGATTTAGGAGGGGGTGAGAGTGTGAGGTCTGGATGGGAGTAACAAAAGACAGGACTATGCAGCACTTTAAAGACTAACAAGATGGTTTATTAGGTGATGAGCTTTCGTGGGCCAGACCCACTTCCTCAGATCAATATGTGGAAGAAAATTGGCATGACCATATATACCAAAGTGATACAATCAAAAAAAAGTGAACACATATAAAATTGATGAATCAGATTTAAGAACAGAGAAGGAGTGAGGGGGGAAGGTTAGTGTCTATGAGGTAATGACATTAGGGGTGATAATTGGGGAAGCTATTTTTGTAATGGGTGAGATAATTAGCATCTTTGTTAAGACCCATACGTAAAGTGTCAAATTTAAGCATGAATGAAAGTTCTGAGGCTTCTCTTTGAAGTCTAGAGTTAAAATCTCTTTGAAGCAATATGCATGTTTTAAGGTCATTGAGAGAATGGTCAGTCTGGTTAATGGTTAAAATGGCAAGCAACAGTTTTCTCTCTGGGAGAAAGCCTGATGTCTGTTATATGTGCATTAATTCTTTGGCGCGAAGTGTCTGAGAAGTTTGTCCAATATACATAGCAGACAGACATTTTAGGCACATGATGGCATAAACTATATTTCTGGATGAACAGGAATATGTGTTCTTGATCTTGTAACTGGCATGATTAGGTCCAATAATGGTGTCAGCAGAGTAAATATGTGGACAAAGCTGGCACCAGGGTTTAGTCTCCTAGGGTACGTCTAAACTTCATGGCTCTGTCTATTTGTTTGTTTGTAGGTTTGTTCGGAAAAGGGAAATGAAGCCGCAATTTAAATAATCGTGGCTTCATTTAAATTTAAATGGCTGCCCCGCTCTGCCTATCAGCTGTTTGTCGGCAGATCAGGGCAGTCTGGATGCTCCTCTGCTGACATGAAAGCCCTTTATCGACCTCCCCAGTAAACCTCATTCTACGAGGCATAACGGGGAGGTCGATAAAGGGCTTTCAGGTCGGTAGGGGAGTGTCCAAACTAGCGCGCTGAGCCGACAAACAGCTGATCATCTGTTTGTCGGATCAGCGCGGCAGCCATTTAAATTTTAATGAAGCCGCGATTGTTTAAATCGTGGCTTCATTTCCCTTTGCCGATCAGCCTAATCTACATGGCTCCATCGATGGAGCCATGTAGTTTAGACACACCCCTATAGACAACCACCTAACCTCAGGATGATTCTTACCAACAACCACAGGACATACCACACTAATACCAACCCTGGAACTTTCCCTTGCAACAAACTCTTCCCTCAAAATAACCCCATTTTTTCTCTCAAAATAGCACTATTCCGCAATAGCGCCATAACGCGATTATGCAAATGAAGTGCAGGATATTTAAAACCCCGCTTCATTTGCAATTTTGGGTGTCTGCAGGGAGCTCCAGGGAAGCTCTGCTAGTGGAAACTCCAGGGTGCATTGTAACTGAAGCAGAAACTGACCCTCCCCAAGCTCTGTGAAAGAGCAGTCACTGTGCCCTCATGTGAAATGCTATGGTTTCAGTTGCCTTCTGGGACCAGACTGCTCTACTGCTGTTGCTTCCTAGAGTAAAAGCCTGGCTCTTCGCTCCCACTTTGCACTTTCCTTTGCCTCACTGTACTTTGCCCCTCCCAGGGGCATAAAGAAGGAGAAGTCCCATATGCCCTCTGCACATGCACTTACACACCACTTAGGGCCAGGTACATCTTTGGGTCTGATCCAGTTTCACTGCTGTCAGTGAGAGTCTGTCCATTGACTACAGTGGTTTGTTTTTTGTGCAAATTGCCCAGTATATATCTATATCTATATCTATATCTATATCTATATCTATATCTATATCTATATCTATATCTATATCTATATCTATATCTATATCTATATCTATATAAATGTTCTTATACCTTTTCCTCTATGCCATTGATTCTTCCCTAAAGTAAATCTATGACATCACAAATATAAATTGTTTTGTTTAGAATCTACAAACAGTACTGTGGTATGAAAAATAATTGATGTTTTCACAGAATTGTGTGCACATTCAGATGAATAATTCCCTTGGCTGCCTGAAAATTACTCCATTATATTTCTTACTTGTAACATGGCTGCATGCCATAATCACACAGGCAACATAACAGCACAATAAACATATTGGTGCAATTAGCCAAATTGTGTTATTACCATGATAACAATCCGGCTGACTGCAGTCAGTTTTGAAATGCCATGTTACAAAATGAAAGAGGCATCCTGGGAGATAAAACCACCCTCTCTGTCTGTGTAGCAAAATAAAAACCATGTATCAGACTTTCCATCACACACAGTCATGGAAATATCTCCAATATCCCCCAGCTGGAGCGGTGTTGACTCCCACAGCAACATGCCACAGGCTCCCAGCACCGCTGCAGAGATGGGAAAGGAGAACCCTACCCCAGATTCTGCTTGGTTGTGCCAGTGGGTGTCCATGCTTTTTGTGCAGCATTATGCAGCGTGGCCATTTTGCACTCCAGTGGCACAGAGGTACACCAAAGCAGGGGTAGGCAATAATTTTTGCCCTGGGGCCACCCTGAAAGGGGCAGGCCTCTTAAGTCAGGCACTGCTCAGAGTCACTTGTCATTCATACTTCAGATTGGAGCAGCTCCGATGTGTATCTCCCTCTCCTGACCCCTGCTCTGCAGATCTGGGGTACAGAAACAGGGGGACACCCTCCTCTCCCTCCAACCTATCCCCTCCTCTGCACAATGAGCAGGGGAATCTTGGGAGCAGCTTGGCTGCAGGACAGAGCAAAGTGAGGGGAGGGGCAGCTGAACATACACTGCGGGCTGTAAGTATTCTCACACTGCTAATTAGCTGGGTGGGCCAGAGAGAAATGCTTTTCAGGCTGGATCTGGCTTCCAGTCCAGATTTTGCCCACTCCTAAGTAATGGTCTCAACTTGCAGGGGGGGAGGTGTAGGTTGGATATTTGGAAAAACTATTTCTCTACAGGTTGGACCTCCCTGGTCCAACACCCTCAGGACCTGACCAGACCCAAACAAGAGAGTTTGCCAGACCAGGGAAGATTAATCCTGGCCCCCTGCTACCAGGCTCTCCAAGGGAGTAGAGAGCGCCAGCCTCCAGGTTCCCCTTTCAGTCCATCCCTGGCCCTGCTCTGAGCCTGACTGCGCTCCCTGGCCCTGCTGCTGGACCTGGTCCCAGCTCCGCTTCCGGCCTTGCCACCAGCCTCCACCGCTGATTGCATTTGCTGTTGGCCGTTGACCCTGGTTCCTCCTGCTGGCCAGCAACCTTGGTCACCCCTGCTGCTGCCAGACTCCTTCTGGTCCTGACTCCCTCTCTGGTCTAGCAACATCCATGGTCCTGTCGGACCACGGATGTTACCAGACCCGAGAGTCCCAGACCCTGTAGGAGGGTGGAGAAGAACTGACATGGGTTACATAGGTAGGTGGTGGAATCTCCCTCATTAGAGGTTTTAAGGTGAGGCTTGACGAAGCCCTGGCTTGAATGATTTAGTTGGTGTTGGTTCTATTTTGAGCAGGGGGTTGGATTAGATGCCTCCCAAGTCTCTTTCAACTCTCATCCTCTATGATTCTAGGATTTCGAGAACTCATTCTGTTTAGTTTTATATAAAGGAAGATTGAGAAGTGACTTAGTTGAATTCTGTACTCTAAATCTAGCAGGGAAAGCAAGAGCCAACAGCAGGATGCAGAAGCCAGATAAATACAAAGTAGAAATAAGGTACACATTTTTAATAGTAACAACCCTCCCCCACATCAAGTTTTGCTGCCCAGGTCAGGTTCCTTTTTTCTCCCCCCCCCCTTTTTTTTTGCTCAACAAGTTTTGCTATTGGAGGGGGGTGGGCAGATGTGAGGGTTTTTCAAAAATCAAAAAGGGGCAGTGATGCTGAAAAGTTTAGGAACCACTAAAGCGAATATCATTATAGATCTCTTCAACAGCATGATACAACTTGTTCTCCATACCACCCAGCACTAGGACATGATCAGAAAGCATTACACTAGTCTTTCAACCCATTCCTAGTAGGGTTGTGTGACAGTCACAGCAGAAAGGCTGAGAATTGAATGAGCATGGAGAGTGTGTTGCTTTGTCAGTTGTAAAGGTGGCCCGTCTGAGTGGGGACTTAGCTGTATGAGCAGGCTAATGTGACATTTGTCCTACTTTTGTCTATGCTGTACAGTTGTGTTTGGCACATTTCACAAGCAGAAAACTCACTTCAGAGTAAAACAGCCACGCACACACAGACAGCTTTTTGTATATTAGTTTTATTTATGATTAGTTTTGACAAGCTGAGGCAGCCAATAATTATTGTATTGAGTCTGGAAAAAAAACCCTCCTCTTTTTATATATGCCTGTGATGTGGATGTTGCTTTAAATCTCCAGCTGAATATGTAGTAATACCATGTGCTTTTGTAGAAGCACAGCTGAAGTGACCTTTCTGAAGGTCTAGGACAATTCTTTTATCCTAGAAATATGTTGGTTGATAGTAAAATATAAGCAGATAGGCTCATTATTTTTCTGTGCTCTAAATCAGTTTAAAGTATTACATTGTTCTAGACAATTTTTTCTTCTAATTCATTATTATTTGTATTGCAGTAATCTAATCATGAATGAAGGATCCATTATGCTAGGCACTGTACAAATAAATTACAAAAAAGATGGATCTAACCCCACATTGTTTGAAATCGATAGACAGACAGACAGATAGATGGGAGAGCACAAGAAAAGCAAACCAACTAGTACAATAGCCGGTGGCCTACCTTTATGTCAAGTTTTTTGCAAGTGTCACAGAAAGGGAGAGATACAAAGAGGGTGATGTTTTATGGTGGTTATAGGAGTATCACAATACAGCAGCTTTATAATAATTTATTAGAAATAGATGTTGTACAGGTTGATCTTCTGTAGTCCAGCACCCTGTCAACATCTATGGTCCAGTATGATTTTCTTTAGCCAGATGTCCACTTTTCATGGGTGTGGAGAAATTTCCCATGGTCCCATAAAGTTTGTTTACAGCCACCAGTCCGGACTCCCTGTGTGCTCTGTTGTTATTTAACTCTTATTTACCCCTAAATGTCTTCCAAGAGCCTAGTAAGCAGTGGAAGAGATGGTAATGCTGCTGGTAATATTAATCTCCCATAGTTCAGCGAATTCTCTGGTTCGGCACCAGTCAGGTCCCAGAGATGCCAGACTAGAGAGGTTCAACCTGTATTGGAAACTTGTATTCCTGTGAGGTTAAGATTGAGAATGGGGACGATATTTCAGCTTATATTTGTACTCCAAATATTACACTCTTACCTCTTTACACCCTTCTTCCTTGATCACCAGCAACCCATTTCTACCTGTAAATCAGAGAATTCCTTTCTCACTTGTGATGTCTGACTTAGTCTTTGTTTTTTTATTTTTGAGGTGGGAGATTCAGTTCTCAAGTGGTAGCCCACAACTCCTGCCTTCCTTATTGGTTCAACTTATTTTGGGGCTGAATACCTGCTCCTTTCCCCTCTGATCTTCAGGTTATCAGTCCAGAAAGCACTTTTGTCTTTGATGACAGAGGGCTGCTTGATATGGCCACTATTCCTCCCATTTCCAGACAGTTTCTGCAGTTTAAGAAACACTATACTTTTTTTAAAAAAACTAACTGTCTTGTTTTCGAGCTGAAATGCCCCCTGGACTCTTGCACATAGTTGAAAAGACTTGTTCACTAAGGCTGTGTCCAGACTCCATGCCTCCGTCGACGGAGGCATGTAGATTAGCCAGCTCGGAAGAGGGAAATGAAGCCGCGATTAAAATAATCGCGGCTTCATTTAAATTTAAATGGCTGCCCCGATCTGCCGATCAGCTGTTTGTCGGCAGATCGGGAGAGTCTGGACGCGATGCCCCGACAAAGAAGCCTTTCTTCATCGACACAGGTAAACCTGGTTTCACGAGGCTTACCTGTGTCGATGAAGAAAGGCTTCTTTGTCGGGGCATCGCGTCCAGACTCTCCCGATCTGCCGACAAACAGCTGATCGGCAGATCGGGGCAGCCATTTAAATTTAAATGAAGCCGCGATTATTTTAATCGCGGCTTCATTTCCCTCTTCCGAGCTGGCTAATCTACATGCCTCCGTCGACGGAGGCATGGAGTCTGGACACAGCCCAAGTGACTCAGTCTGTAGCTAGGTAAACCTCAGGCAACTTAACACAAAGGTTCATGTTCTGGGCACCCCTGCTGCCACTGAGGTAATATCACCCTGCTAGGTGAGTGTAGGCCCCTTGTTCCCCCCCCAAAGCAAGTCAGTCATAGCCAACTGTCTTCCAGCTAGTGAATCATGTAGGTCCAAGAAGAGAAGACCCCAAAACATATGGAACCAATTTGCAGGTTGTTAAGGAGAATCCCTAGAAGATTTCTAAGGCCAAGTCTACACTAAAAGGGAACGTCGTATCAAGATACATTAATTTCATCGTTGACATACCTTGTTCTGAATTTCCCTGTCATCCCCACAGGAAGCACTTCTGTTGGTGTCCCTTACTCCTCACAGAAGCAGGAAAACCAGCCGCCAACAGGGGCACCCTCTGAGTTCGATTTAGTGAGTCTTAACTAGATTCGCTAAGTTGACAGTAGTGTCAATCTTCCATTTAGTGAAGACATGGCCTAAGATAATGAAGGTTTCCAGAGCTCTTGGGTGAGGAGGATCCTGAAGTCTGAGGTAGGGGAAAGAGTCCTCAATAGAAGTTTGAGGGAAGTGAATGGATAAACCCAACTACGAAGCCCTGTTTTTTTTCTGGTTGGAAACATTTGTTTACCTTGAACAGTCCAAAATTTGGATCCGTTAGAAAAATGTATTTTTGAGTGGTACATGCTCAGTTTATCTTATGTTAGTGATTTCATTAAACACGTTCTTTTAAATACAGAGACATTTATAAAATGCCATCTGGCCCCAAATACTTGGAACAGAGGATATATACCTAACAACAATTTTATTTTTGTGCACTGTTTGACATTTCAAAGAGTAGATTCACCTAGTTTAGAGGTTATACAAATAGAAAAGGCCTTCAGAAGATTATTATTTCCAACGCATCATTATTTATTATTATTAACAACCCAGTATTATTCTAAGATTACTAACCAATGAAAATTTTACAAAGGGAAAGATTGTAGTAAATGTTTTGGGCCCAGTCTTCAAACAAATCAAGTATTTTGGTGTTTAACTCCACCTTTTTGCACACTTGAGGATCAGTCTGATGATTCAGATATGAGATTGATATACCCAATTTTAAATTTTGAGCCCTATATGATAGCCCAATATTTGGATTTCTTCTATCCTTGGGTACAACAGGTTGGGTTAAGACCAGAATGTCAATCTCAGAAATGAATATTCTTGCCTCTGTTAGCTTTTCTCAGAACCTTCTTGTTATGTTTATGTAGTGTTTGTGTTTTACTATGCACTGCATTCCAAAGTATATTTACATTGTAGTTATAATACCCTATGTTTACTTTGTACTTGTGAGTTCATTTTCAGTGTATCTTAAATGTACTAGGCTAAAATGCAAGAATAATACCAATGTGAGCTATCACATTTTCTTATGCTTCCAAAATTGACTTCAAACTGCTAATATGATGATATTTGAAGATGGCAAAAAAGACCATATGTTTCAACCAAAATATTTTTGCAGTAGTATTACCACTGCATATGATAAGCATATTTATCAACATAATTAATCATGTACTTTATCAGCAATTAGTGTGGTATAAAATAGCATCAGTAATAACAGATTTTTGAACAAATTTCTTTTAATACAGTAATAGGATACCACAGGTGTGGGGATTGGGGCACAAGCCTAGTTGCTAATGGAAATTTGCTATATTTTATGTTTTGAATAATACCTACAAAAATATAATTGACAGATCACTGAAATAATCATCATTAAAATTAATCTTGACTTAATGTAAGCATCTAAAGTTGCCTTGGAGTAGATCTAAGTAAAAAATCCTGCATTTCTGAGAAGGGGATTATAACTTATTCTGCTCTTGCATGCAGCTGCGCATGGCTGAATGGCTTGTAAATTAAACAACTCTGATGTTGTCTGCATGTTTAACTGATTTCATAAGCTATAATATGCTATATTCTTGCTCACAGAAAATCAGTATTATGGAGTTCTATAGAATTTTTTCGTGAGGGTGGAATTAGGCAGCTGTGAGGTGACTTAGTATCTTAGGGTGCTTTGAATCAAAGGCAATATAAGAATAAAATTTAGCGATTGAAACAAGACACTGTCACTAAAATCAAGCAAAGGTAGATTAGCTTAGGTTTCAGAACTTTTATTGTACTGTTCTTCATTCTGTACCCAGTATGTTTCTGTTCAGCGATGAATAAAATGGGAATCTGGAATTAAGTGTTCTCTGCTTTTTGTTTACTTTGGCAGGGAACAGATTTTTGAATTGGTTTTTTGTTTACATTGCTGTACATTATGTTTCATTACACATTTTCTTTAACATAAGAGTGACCGTGATTTTTATCTCTGCTTGCATTTTTGTAATATGCTCCAACTCGGTCATTGTGTTCTAATATTTGACTGTGGTATTATGTATTTTCAAAATATTAAAACAGTGGAAGAATCTAAGTAAACTATACTCTGAAATTTGTCAGTTACAGAGTTTGACAACAGCTTTAAAGACATTCATGCATTTATGCTAGCATAACCAATGCACTGTAAATATAGAAGCTAATGACTGTCTTTTCATCAATGCTAATGTCTGCCTTTGTTTGTGTCCTACACAAATATCTGCTCCATGATCCTGTGTGTGCTCATACAGAGTGCAAGCTTGTGAAAGATTGTGTCTAGTTCTTAGACTTGTTTCCTTGCATAGCTTCCATTAACATTTGCACCAGAGTGCAAGCTTGTTGCACTCGAGTACAAACATTAATGGAAGCTATGCATGGAGACAAGGCTAAGAACTAGACACATTTCTCCACATTTATCTCATATATGCTCCTCACCTATTAGACTTGTGAGTAGAGCTGATCAGGAATTTTCTGTCAAAATTATTTTTGATAGAAAATGAAATTCTCCATGAGAAAATTTAAGTTCTGATGAAAAACGTTGATTTTTTTTACTGTTAGGAAAACCTCTAAAGGATTGTTTCCCACCTGGAAGGCTCAGGTCTGTTTATTTATTTTTTTATTTTTTTTATTTTTTTGCTGCTAGGGTGGGAGCAAACTTGACAGGCAGGCAGCTGGGGAGCTGCAGCCGAGCTTGAGGGGCAGCAGGGAAGCTATGTGGCCTCATGTCTACATGTCCGACTACCTCCCTGGCAGTTGGTCTGGAGAGATACAGAGAGCCAGGGCTTTCAGCTTCTGGCAGCCTGCCTAAAAAGCTGTGAATTTTACTTTCTGCTGATAGTGAAATTAACAAGAGCTGTTGGGGCATGCTAAAAATTCAGTTTGGATTCTATCTGTTTCTTCCCTTGAAAACTTTATTTCTGTTTCCCAGCCCGCTTTTTTTGGTTAATGGGCAGTGTTTTAAAGACAGGATGGGGAGCATGGGCTTGTTAACCTTGAAGTGATATGGGCACCCTTATCTTTATCATGCTAATGAAGTGTTTAAGCTACATGTGAAAGTTTTACTCCCACTATTGGACAGGTTGAACTTGAAGTCTGGACTGCAGCCCTGTCTGCCCTGCTTATCAGATTGACTTCCCCAGCTTTCCCTGTGCCGCTAATCACTTTTTAACCTTGTGTTTATGCAAGCAACACATTTTTCCAGTGCTGTACAGGGTCATGCCCTCAGGCCTAAGAGACAGAATCAGCATTTTAGATGCAAAGCTCTTTCTGTTCATAATGAGAAATGTCTTCTGCCTCATTACCTGAAGAGGTACCATTGTCTTTCTGTTTATTATCTATTATGTGTGTTGTTGTATTGCCTAGGAGCCCCAGACCAAGACCACATTGCACTAGGCACTGTACAAAATGGATAGAGACATCAGAGGGCCTTGCTGACAGAGTCATGACACGTTCATACAGATGATGAAATATGGGATATGCTGTGAGTGGGACTGCCAGCTTTCAAAGAATTACTTTTATGAAATATTTCTACCTCACTGTAGGTATGCTTCTGTAGGAAGAGATTTTTACTGATGCTCCAAATATGCATGTGCATCTGTGATGATACAAGTTTCCATGCCAAAGGTTTGTTGGCCATCTTGAGAAACCTAATTGTATGAGATTATATCATGACCACGAGACAAAGGGAATGCTGAATCTTCCTATTGTTTATTTAAGGATGGATTTTGTGAGGTAGTGTTCTGTACAGGCAGTCCCCGAGTTACGCGGATCCGATTTATGTTGGATCCGCAGTTACGAACGGGGCCCTCCCTCTCCCTGGTCTCCAGCAGACCAGGGAGAGGAAGCAAAGCGGCGGAACACGTGGGCAGCGGACAGCCCAGATGCGTCTGGGCTGTCAGCTGGCCGCGTGCTCCGCGGCTTTGCTCTGCTCTGCTCCCCGTTCCCCTGGTCTGCCACATTGGTAATAAGTTTTCCAAGGACTCCAATAGTTCTCCAGGGCCCCAAGCCTCTTCTATGAAGATGTTAAGGAAACTCAAGCTTTTTTTCCCCACAATAGAAGAGACATTTGAGGATGAGGAGGTGAGGGCAGATAAAAGCCCTCAGACTACCTTCTGATCCTCATCATGCATGTGGCCTCCTCCATATGTGACCAGTGGATTTTCAGAATCTCATTAAACAGACAGCAAACCCCCATAGATACTTTGTGAGGATGTCAGAGAATCTCAGTAACCTGTTAGGTCATCTTTATTTTGTGACACTGTCCAAAGTTACCCTTCCTATCAATGAAGCTCTACTGAAACCTGCAAAAAACTATTTGGCAAGCCCTGGCCACAATAACTTCTTAATGTAAGAGAGTCAGTGAAAAGTATTATTTTCCCACCAAGGACTCTGAGTTCCTATTTTCTCATCTTCTGCCCAACTCTCTGGTAGTTGATGTAGTGAACGAACAGGGGAAACAACAATGATACCAAATGACGGACACCAGGAGTGCCAGGATCTTCTGAGGAGAGAATCTTACTCATCGGAAACCCTACAATTCCACATCATGAATTATCAGGCAGTGATGGTCAAATATAACTTTACAAACTATGCAAAAATTATTTTATTAAACACTTTCCTCCAGAGCAAAGTGAGCAATTTCAGGCTAGCATTGCTGAGGGGTAGTTTTACTGCCCAGGAAACTCTTCAGGCAGCTCTGATACTACAGCCTGTTCCCTCTCCACAGCAGTGATGATACACAGAGCATTCTGACTCTCAAAAGAAGTCCAGAATGCAGTGCAGGATCTCCTGTTTGGTAGACTGAAGCTGTTTGTGGAGAATACCAACGTGTCATTGCGTACTACTAAAGACGCCAGGATCACATTTGTTAGGTAGCTCCACTCCTGAGAAAAATAGAAAATTGAATAAATCATAAATGTCTTAGAGATCCCACCTGATGCAATTATCTTGGTTTCTTAGACCGTTAGAATTTTCAAGAAAGAGACAATGGTGAAAGAAAGGTCACCCACCTGACAAAAATCCATAGCAGCTTTCATCTTCAAATTGCCAATTTTGGCTTCATAGTCAAGGATTTGGCACATCCCCTCTCTTTACCTTGCAAGTTGCAACAATTTGCCCGCCTTTCTCACTTTCAGTTGAATGAGTGCTTATCAACAGGGATGAATGGGTGCTACAAATAATATCGTTGGGCTACACTATCCATTTTACCTCCCCCTCACTTTCTCATCCCACTGCCCTGTTCCTCTTCAGGTGACCCCTTTCAAAGGGGTTCTTACTAAAACAGGAAATAAACTCCCTTCTTTGTATAAACAATGAGGAGTCTGGTGGCACTTTAAAGGCCAACAAATTTATTAGGGCATAATCAGTCTGGTTTGTCCAGTGTACATGACAGAGGGACATTTCTGGCACATGATGGCATATATCACATTATTAGATGTGCACGTGAATTAGCCTTTGATGATGTAGCTGACGTAGTTAGGTCCCAGTGTCACTAGGGTAGATGTGTGGACAGAGTTGGCAATGTGCTTTGTTGCAGAGATAGGTTGCTGGATTAGTGTTTCTGTTGTGGGTTGTGAAGTTGGTGGTGAGTATTAGTCTCATTCTGATGCCAGTCTGTGTTCAGTACAAGGATCAGTGGACACTAGTATGAATAGTTCTGGCTCCAGCACATGGCACACATGTGCACCTGCATTAGGTAGGGACCATTCATCTTGAAGAAACTTCAGTTACAATAAATAATTTTCTCTTATTATTTCTTAACAGCTAGTGAAAATGGTAAATGCTTCATATGTATTACATGGGTGAGTTAATGTTGCTGTGGAAACATTAGCTTCTACATTTCCTGGCTTTGTCGTTTCAGCTCTGCAATCTTAACAGTGTGTTACAGCAGTTCTTTGCATGTACTATGATTGCCTTGCTTTCTAAAGGGAGGAAGGAAATTAAGAAAAAGAAATGGAGAGTGAGGATGGCTTACCAGTGTTGTATTTGCCATTTGTGCATTTTAGAGAACCAAATTCCCTGTCTGTTCTATTGTGCGTGGGGGAGGGGAGGGGAACTTTCCCTAGTTGGACAATTTAGTGGAAACTATTAGAAATTCCTGTGACTTTTACACATTTCCTCTGCATTGAAGGCCACCTGCCTCTTATTTGTTTATTTTTTTCATGGTCCATTTACTCATCTGGAGTAGGACCTTACTCCAGTAGTCCCAAATGACTTCAGTGGGTAGTAAAGGTACACAAATGAGTAAAGATACACAAATCTGGTATTTAGTCACTCTGTCATTTAGTGAAACTTTTTAAATGCTACAGGTTGTACCTCCCTCATCCGGCACCCTTGGGATTTGTGTTCTCCCAAACCAGGGAATTTGCTGCACCAGGAGAGGTCAATGCGACAGAGGGTCTGCTTTTCTTCGGGCAGCTGCCCTGAAACCAGCGTTCTGCTCTCCCCATCGCGCAGGAGGAGGGGAGAGATCTACACCCTCCCGCCCCCCTCCCAGCTTCCCTGCAGCCTAGGGCTCTTCCTCTCCCTCCAGTGGCCAGGAACTCCACTGCAGTACAGGGCTCCACTCTGCCTGGTGTCAGTCCCCGTAATACACGAGGTTCGAAGGGATGCCGGAAAGGATGAGACCGCAACTGGGGGTTTCAAAAAGCACAAACTGATTTTATTTTGATGGCGCCAGACAATCATCAGAACAAAAATTAAACAGATTGCCAGACAACACAAAACAATTCCCTGAGGCTTTTCTAAATCACAATAATTTCCAATAACTGCCCAGGGGTTAGGAACAGTTGAATTAACACTGGTATTATCCATAGGGCTGATTATTTACACAACTTTATACAAGGAAACAGTAAAAAACCTAAACCACAACTATTTATAAACTAACTTAATAACTTTTTAGCCACTGTCACTTGGCAAGCAATAAGGACAACTAAAAAATCAATTAGGATAGGGATGATGGTGGTGGGGGGGGGGGGGTGTTATACCAGTTCTGGAGACAGCAGGAACACAAGTACCGGTCACACGCTCATAAACTGTCTCCACTCGGGTCGACCAACTCGGAGTACGCTCAGTAAGACTCAAGAGCGGGGGGTGCAAGGCGTCTGGGTGATCAGGCCAGGCGTTCACTCAATGCGAATCCCCAGTGAGAGAGGGGCTGCCTGCCTGTTTTATTGCCTGTGAACTTATCACCCCATAGGTTGGTTTTTGCTGCAGTGGGTGGAGTAGCAGGCCTGAGCACCAGTCAGCCCACTGGCTGATCTGTTACTGCAATGGGTGGAGAGAGCAGGGGAAGATTATTAATTTACATGCCCTTATATGGAAAACACTCCACCTCACAGACCAGCCTTAGAGGTATTACAGGCTATGGCTCCCTGCGACGGGCAGCCATTTCTGATGTTCTGTCTCGGACACCTGGCTTCTCAGTGTTGCCCACAGCACCCTGCTGCTGCCTGTGGCTTCACACTGCACCAAACAGCTTTGTTCCTGCACGGCGGGCTCCATCAAGCAGCCCCTCTACCGCCTGGGGAGTGCCAAGCTCCACCAAATGGCTCTGCTGCCGCTCAGAGGACTCTGTGCTCCTCCCAGTGGCTCTGTGGTCTCCTCCCCAGCACCTCCACTATAGCCCGGGGGGTTCTGTATTCCCCTCCAGCAGCTGTGCTGCTGCCCTCCCTCTGATGACAGAGAGCTCCCTTCCCCCCCGAGACCAGGGGCTCCCACTGACTCTGCAGCCCCCGGTGCTCTGTTTCGGTCCCCTAATTTGGGAACACTCCTGGCCCCAGCCCAACGGCATATCCCCATGAGTGCTCGCATGGATGGTGACAGACTAGGGATGTTGCTGGACAAGGGAAGCCTGGATTAGGGAGTTTGAACCTGTATAGGATTCATTTTACAATACCTAATAGACTTCCATATGAAGACTTTGGGAATTTTCTGTCTTGAACAGTGCAAATTCAGACATTAGTGACTGATACAAAGGATTAAAAATCAACATGTTGCGCTCCTGTGGTCCTAATGCAGCCTTTCAATATTCAACACTGCTCTTGATTTCATACTGCTTTTCAAATATTTCAACAAAATATGTGGAAAGATCATAGCAAAAGGCATTTCATATAGTTATCTGCTGCTTATAAGGTTGCCAAATGGTTTCAACAAAAATACTGGACACACTTGACATTACATCACAATCGACATTACATCTTATTTAGAAAATACCGGACATTTATATTTTCTCATTTATGTTTTCTCAATTTGTTTCCTGAACAGAAAGCTCAAATACTGGACTGTCTGGGTTAGAACCTGACACGCGGCAACCCTATCTGCTTGACAAGATGCTTTACAGCAGTGGTGGAGAATCTTAGGCCCAAGGGCCAGATACAGTCCCCAGACTGCCTGGATCTGGCCCCTTAGCTTCAGGGGACCCCCCAGAACTGATGAGCCCACGCTGGCTCTTCAGCCCACACTACTGCCCCATTGAAGGGCTGGAGCACACAAAATCGACTGGGCTGGCCTCCCCCAGGCTCTGGTGTGTGAGGAGAATGTGAATGTGGCAAGTGTCCTCCTCATTTAGGGGCTACAGTGAGGTTTTGGGTGGTTTGCTTTTTTTTTTGCTTCTCACTTGTGTGTGGCCCCCACCTAAAAAAGGTCCCCCCTCCTCACTCTGAAGTGTAAATGGAAAGCTTTAAAGGACCAGTTTTCCTTTGCCCAGATTAATAGACGCAAAGGCAGGGACCAGGGTGAATACAAAGTAAACATAGAACCATGTAAGCCAAAAGGGCGTGCAGAATGTAAGTTGGCCAGGCCACAAGTTAGGGGTCTGAGGCTGTGTCAGTGGACGGAAGTGGAAAGAACAGCCTGGTGACTTCCATGGCTCAGAGCTTCAGTTTTTTAAAATAACTTTATGCACCACATGCCAAAAACTTTAGTCCTTAGCCCTCCAGAATGATAAAAATATTCACCTTGCATCTGTGTTGCAGCTGGCAGAGCTTTGAAAGCTACTACATGGGGACTTTGCATTTCATCAGTATTAATCTAAATAAACTTCGCCAGAAGGATGTTTAAAGTGCAGTTAAAGTCAGAAAAATGACTAAAAATTGCATGATTGTACTCAACAGATTAGATCCATGTGTATATTGAATTAGAAGCAACTCTGCTTCTTTTTTTTTTAATGACCAGTAGAAAAGTTTCTTAAAACACAGTACAGCTATGGAAAAGAATGGCAACATCTATTCTGTTTCATGCACTGTCAACAGAATTGAGAATTAATTTTCAATTGCAGAATCTTTATTTCTAGGTTATGATGCATATACCATAAGACTTTTCAATCCCTGGCATATGGAGACAGAATAATTTTTAATGAGCAAATTTGGTATAGACAGCCATGAAACTACAAACTTGCTTCATGAAACCATTTGTAGTCATTTGTCAGAGTAGGACTGCACTTAAGTAAATCAACCTTATACTTCTGTTTTACAAATACATTTACTTGTTTAGTAATAGTCCATTAAATGAAAATTACCATGCATGCATCTCTTATAGAGAAATATGGAATTGAGTTTAAAAAGTATATATCCTTCAATTTCAGAATTATCATCTTATTCTGTTTTGAATAAACTGTGGATCTGTTTATCTCCCAGAAAAGTTTCCTCTGTGTTGTTTTGAAAGAAACCCTTTATTGTAGAACAGATGGGGAGCTGACACCCTTGCTCAGCCCCTGGGCAAGGTGGAGGGGGGTGCACAGGCTCTGTGCTACTAGAAGGGGAGGGGTCTTGGATAGAAGGGGTGGAGCTGGTGGCAGCCAGCCCTCAGCGCTGTGCAGACTGCAGTATGTCCCCTCCTCCCAGCCCTTAGAGCTGTGCAGACAGATTTTTAATAAATCTCTAAACTCAGGGGTTGTACCATTTGACTGGAGAATTGCTAATATAGTTCCGATTTTTAAGAAAGGGAAAAAAAGCGACCCGGGTAACTATAGGCCTGTTAGCATGTAAGATCCTGGAAAAAATTTTGAAGGAGAAAGTAGTTAGAGACATTGAGGCTAATGGAAATTGGGACAAATTACAACATGGTTTTACAAAAGGTAGATTGTGCCAAACCAACCTGATCTCCTTTTTTGAGAAAGTAACAGATGTTTTAGATAAAGGAAATGCAGTGGATCTAATCTACCTCGACTTTAGTAAGGCATTTGATACAGTACCACCTGGGGAATTATTGGTTAAATTGGAAAAGATAGGGATTAATATAAAAGTTGAGAGGTGGATAAGCAACTGGTTAAAGGGGAGACTACAGCGGGTCATACTGAAAGGTGAACTGTCAGGTTGGAGGAAGGTTAATAGCAGAGTTCCTCAGGGATGAGTTTTGGGGCCAATTTTATTTAATCTTTTTATTGCTGATCTTGGCACCAAAAGTGGAAGTGTCCTAATAAAATTTGCGGATGACACAAAGTTGGGAGCTATTGCCAATTCAGAAAAGGATTGGGATATCATACAGGAAGATCTGGATGATCTTGTAAATTGGAGTGATAGCAATAGGATGAAATTTAATAGTGAGAAGTGTAAGGTTATGCATTTAGGGATTAATAGCAAGAATTTTAGTTATAAGCTGGGGACACATCAGTTGTAAGTAACGGAGGAGGAGAAGGACCTTGGAGTCCTGGTTGATTATAGAATGACTATAAGCCGCCATTGTGACATGGCTGTGAAAAAGGCTAATACGATCTTGGGATGTATTAGGCGAGGTATTTCCAGTAGAGATAAGGAGGTGTTAGTGCCATTATACAAGGCATTGGTGAGACCCCATTTGGAATACTGTGTGCAGTTCTGGTCTCCCATGTTTAAGAAGGATGAATTCAAACTGGAACAGGTACAAAGAAGGGCCACTAGGATGATCCGAGGAATGGAAAACCTGTCTTATGAAAGGAGACTCAAGGAGCTTGGCTTGTTTACTTTAACCAAAAGAAGGCTGAGGGGAGACATGATTGCACTTTTTAAATATATTAGAGGGATAAATACCAGGGAGGGAGAAGAATTATTTAAGTTTAATACCAATGTGGACACAAGAACAAATGGATATAAGCTGGCTAGTAGGAAGTTTAGACTTGAGATTAGACGAAGGTTTCTAACCATTAGAGGAGTGACGTTCTGAAACGGCCTTCCAAGGGAAGTAGTGGGGGCAAAAGATCTATCTGGTTTCAAGATTAAACTAGATGGGTTTATGAAGGGGATGGTTTGATGAGTTACATGATCTTGGTAACTAATTGACCATTCATTATCAGTGGGAAATAGGTCAATGGAGGGATGATAGGAGTTACTATAGAGAACTTTCTGGGTGTCTGGCTGATGAGTCTTGCCCACATGCTCAGGGTTTAGCTGATCGCCATATTTGGGGTCGGGAAGGAATTTTCCTCCAGGGTAGATTGGCAGAGGCCCTGGAGGTTTTTCGCCTTCCTCTGTAGCATGGGGTACAGATCACAGCTGGAGGATTCTCTGCATCTTGGGGTCTTCAAAGTATTTGAAGGCTTCAATATCTGAGATATAGGTGAGAGGATTATTCTAGGAGGGGTGGGTGAGATTTTGTGGCCTGCACTGTGCAGGGGGTCAGACTAGATGATCATAATGGTCCCTTCTGACCTTAAAAGTCTATGAGTCTATGAGCCTATGTCCCCTCCTCCCAGCTCTTAGAGCTGCCCGGTGCATACCGCATGGTGCTCTAGTGGCAACTGAAAGGGCCTGAGGCTCCGGGCATTGATGCAGTAAAGGCAGCAATGGATGGGAGCTCCGGGCCTCTTTGAATCACTGGGCCCTGGGGCAACTGGCCCCTTTACCACCCTTTCCCTCCGTGGGCAGGCCTGAGAACAGACTCTGTTTTTTTCCCTAAGTGGACAAACATACATCTTATAGAAAAAGATGACAAATAATTGAGTTCATTTCTTCACTCAGTAACCTCATAAGGGACAGAGAATATTTCTTTTGAAAACAGCTAAGACTGACGATAATTTAAAACCTCTATAAAACTCTGTGTGTAGAAAAGGAAGTGCATTTTTCTTTTATGCAAGTTTCTTTGCATGTGACACACTGAGAAAGACTTGTTAGAAACTTTGTCTGACCGTCTGAGAGTCTGTTTGTTCAAGAACTCCTCCTAAAAGGGGAAGAGCCAGGACCACCAAATTCGGTATGATAAGTTTCCTCTGATCATATCTTAAAGCCAAGGTCAGGATTTGGTTGTGCCAGGACAATGTGCATGGAATGTGATTGTTTCCCATCAAACTGAAAAGGAGGGGTATGGTAGGAGGGACAGTTACACTCACGAATGACCACAGGTGGGCAGCAAGCATGGGGGACAGTTATACCCCAGAATGACCACAGAGGGGCAGCAAGAGCAGCTTCTGGCCAGGCTGACCATCCCGAGGGAGAAGCCACCAGGTGGGCCACGTGCCCCTCCCCCCATGGAGAGAAGCCAGACCCATGATGCTCAAGATGCACCCAGGGGATGGCCCTGGGGAGGAGCCAGTGGGCAGGCTGTGTGGTACCAGGCATCCCCACTCCCTCCCCTGAGCCCACCATACCTCCCAACCCACTGCCGTGACTCTTGCACCCTCACACCTTCCCTTCAGCCTGCCACAGCCCTACCCCTTCTCTGAGCCCTCTGCACCTCCCAACCCAGTGCTCTGAATCTTGCACCCTCAACCCCTGCCATGAACCCCTTCTTAACCCCCATCTTTGACTCCTGCACCTCCCACATCCATAACCATCTTCCCTGAGCCCCTCCTCATCCCCCAATCCTGACACCTGCACCCCCCACATCCCTAACCTTCCCCCACACCCTAGCCCCTGCTCTAACTCCTGCATATCTCCAGCCCCCTGCCCTGAAGGATCTGAGTAATACTGGGTAAGTCTTCTAGTTTTACTATAAATAGTATTAATTAAAATTAATTTAATATAATATAGGGCTGTGCTAAGTCTGCATAGTATAATGACTCAAACTTTAGATGGCCCAGAACTCCTGGATAAGTGTTTGTCTGTCTCAAATTCAGACCAGGTGTGACCAGGCAATCTTGAATTGACTTCAACAATTGATACAACACTTGGATATTATAGGGAGAGCACAGTATTATATTGTCTGGGAGAGGAAGGATAGTGTTGCTCAAATGCAAGAGTCCGAGGCTGCTTTGCCTAGTGATTACTGTTTAGGGGTCATGGGTAGGTGAACCTGGGCCCATATTATTTCACTGGGTTTCAACCCAGAGCCCTTCCAAACTGTAACCCCATATATGGCCTAAGGCAGGGGTAGTCAATTGTTTTTTGTCAAGGTCCAAATTTCTTGTTCCTCGTATAGTCAAGATCCAGGTTCCATAGGAAAAAGTCACTCCCCCCCCCCAACAATAATGATAATAAGTAAATTAAAAGATTTTGGGGTCTGCATCTGGTGGTCTGGATTTGGCCTCCAGGCTGTCTGTTGGGTCCGATATCCTAATTCATGTTCCCTGGGTCGCTTCCTACACTTTTCCCTGTCTCTGTCACCACCTCAGATTGCTCTTGGGAGCCCTCCTGGGTTCCTTTCTGATATGTCTCTGGAACCCCTTCTCCTGGCAGTAGCAGGTTGTCACCCTTGGCTCACAGTGATTTGGTTGTGAGGTCTATTCCTGGCTGTTTGAAGTTCTGGTGGCTTTTCCATGCTTTGCAGTTAGCCCAGATTTAGCTGAGCATGCCCAACAGAGAGGAGGAGCATACCTTCTTGTGTTCAGAGCAGGTCCTTAACCCTTGCCTCACCAATAGGGTTGCCAGATGTCTGGTATCAACCCAGACAGTCTGGTATTTTCTCCTCCTGTCCTGTATAAAACATTCAGAAAATACCAGACACCTAATGGCGGTGCTATGGGACCAACCTGGCAGCACCCCAGCTGCTCTGCCTCAGGTTCCCCTATTCAGCCGCTGCTGAAACTGACCAGCGGCTGATTCCAGGAAACCTGGGGCAGAGCAGCTCTGCCCCGGGCTTCCTGGAGTCAGCCGCTGATCAGTTTCAACAGCGACTGACTCAGGGACACCTGGGGCAGAGCAGCTGGGGTGCTGCCGGGTTGGTCCCACAGCACCGAGGAGCAGTGCTACGGGACCAACCCAGCAGCACTCCAGCTGCTCTCCCGCAGGTGGCCCTGATTCAGCCGCTGTTGAAACTGACCATCAGGGCTGAATCCGGACACCTGGGGCAGAGCCAGACTATCGGGGGGGGGGCTATGAGGGGTCTGGAGTGGCATCCCTCCACCCCATCCCAAACACCTCATAGCCCCCCCTTCCGATAGTCTGGCATATCTGATAATCCAGCACCCCCTGGGTCCTAAAGGTGCCGGATTATCAGAAGTTTACTGTATCTTATGCCTGACATAACCAAAATGAATTGATCAGAAAATACTACAAAAACATTTACATATGAAATAGATTTGATTTAATCATGTGTCTAGTGGGAGAAATTATTCTCCATCCCCTGGGGCTAGACAGAGTTACTTGTTACTTGGATCACTTTCTTCAATAAGATTATCGGGTATCTTAGTTTTCCATCCATCTCAAATCTTCACACTTAATTTTCCAGCCTTGAAGGGAGATCCTCAACTATTGTACATGTTCATTGGTAGAGCCCTGCGAGTCCAAGGAGATACCGATACGGATTCAGATACAAATGTCATATCTAGAACCCTGCAAAATTGCAGATATCCACTTTTTATGTGCAGATATCCAATAACCATTCTGAGATCCACAGATCTTATTACAGATAGGACAGATATTTCCGGATGGATGGAGAATATCTAGATTATTGAGCTGGGCTCCAGCACATAATTTCTTCTTTTCCTATTTTTCCTTTTCTTGTTATCTTTGTTGTGTGTCAAAATGTTGGGATTCTTTCCTTAAGAGCTTTCTCTGTTTCTGTCAGATGAGGGCTTGGATTTCCTGTCAGTTATGTTCTTGTTGCACTGTCTTATGTTGGCTTTGAAGGTACCTTTGAAGTACTTTTTTGCTCTCTTCTCATCCACTGGTTTGACTCACTTGTAAGAACACAGCCTGCTTTAGGAGTCATTTGTCTGGCAGTGAAGATCATGTTGATGGTACCCAGGGATGGTCTGAATCAACATTGTGATTCTGTATTCAGCAATACAGAACTGCCAGTTGAGGCAAATTTTGGCAAGGATCTCTCTGGAGGTGGATAACAGGGTTAATTCTCTCTAGTTTCCAATCTGGTTTGTCTCCTTTCGTGAAGATGGTCACATTCATGACGTCCCAAAAATTGTCTGGGATTGTTCTGAATTTCAAATCTTGAGCCTGGCAAGCCAATTTGTCTCCTTGTTTGAAGATTTTGGCAATGATTCTGTCAGCTCTAGATGCCTTATTGTTCTTCACCTGTTTGATGGCTTTCTTTATCTTGTTGAGTGCTGATGGATTTCTAAAGTTATCCTGGTCAAGACGTTGAGGGATAAAATCAAAGATATTTTTATCCACGTTGGAATTACTATTCAGGAGGTTTTCGAAGTGTTCCTTCCGTTGTGCATTGATTGATCAGCGCTGTCGTTGAAAATGTCGACTGTGTCACTAGATCTAAGGGAAGTTAGTTCTTGGGTACAGGGTCTGTAGAGGGCTTTGGTGGCATTTCCTGGGTGTTCTCCCACCACTTGTTTTAAATTTAATTGGTTTTCCTTTATGTTCACCATCAACTCAAAGCTGAGATTCAAAGGAAAGATATGGACCAGTGGTCAACATTGCCCATTATATTTTAAGATTTCTTTCTGTTTTCCAAAGATGCAGGATTCTGCTCTTTTTCCCTCCTCCCCTTAAGTTGGTCCTTTTTTCTGCTTCAGACTCCTCCTCTGGTCCTGATAACTTTTACTCAGAATCCCAGCTTGCAAAGAGATATGCACAAAAATAGAAGCTAATGCACACTCTTCTGTAAACAGGGGCTTTGCATGCAAACATACATTGGCAAGTGTTCAATCTTGATTTTTGTGTACGACAGGTATTACTTGTGCATTTTGGAGAATATTGCCCATATTTCTTAAGTCAGTGCTTGACTGCTCTCAGTTGAACGTATTGGAAGTAAAATAGCATTGCTGCAAACATGGTCCTTTTCAAAACGTTATTTGGGCAGGGAGTGGTCTTTTGATAGTCTGCAATGTTATAACAGAGAGAAAGGTTTAATGTCTAAAATGTAAAGATAAGAAAAACTAATGTAGACATTTACAAAAGAAATACACATGGAGAAACTCTCGAAATCTGAGCCAAATTCTGATCTTGTGTTGAATTATTTTTCATTTACACTAGCATAATTGAGAGCAGAATTTGACATTTTATTCTAAAATGTGTTATTTTTTTAAAAGAGACAGTATTCAGACATATTTGAAAGTGTATAAAAATAGCTCTAACTAATAGTAGAAAGTATAACTAATACTGTTATGTGGTAACATGTTGGTTGAGCAATCTTAATCATAAAGCCAGTTTGTAAAATTGCTTTGTGTAAGAAAACATGCTGAGGCAATATTTGTTGCACTTGCTATCAAATATTAAGTAGCAGTATTACAAAAACATCATGTTCAGAATAAACATGCATTAATCATTAGCGCATACATTCAAGATCTATTATATGTCTTTCATATTAGAGAACAAAAAGTGACATGCTAAAGCAGGCACATAACCTAGAATATTGAGTTTATACCTATTATGTTATTTGTATTGCTTTTTCATTATAAACAGAAATTATTCAGGAAATAATAGTAGCCAGCCTTTTGAAATAGTTGAGTCAAGAAGACACCTGTCTACCCTGCTACATGAAAGTTTCAGTGGTAAATTTTTTAAAAGTATTCTATATTAAAACAATTGTTCTTCTAAAGTTTGTATCCATTGGAACTGCTCTGAACATGCCATGCGCAGGCTCAAAGCTTGTTATACGAGGAATCAGGTTTTTTAAGTTGGTCAAATAGCAACAATCTGACATGACAATCAGAATTCTTGAGTCTTGTTTTTCTCCTCCCTACCCATCCTAGAATATTAGCTGCATAACCGAAATGTAGCCCCATGATAATAGGTGAGGCATAAATAGTAGGACTGTAAAATCTGCTTTCCACTTGACTAGCACTGAATATTTATGTATCATTTGAGATCCTTCCACTGTGCAAATTGGTGTGTGAGTGGACGTGCATACTATGTCCCACCTCCACTATAGAGGCCTCATAGGAGCATAGAACAAAAACAGTCTCAGTTCTCTTCTGAACTCAAGGATTGTGACTGTCACTAGCATTTATCAGACTTACACACAGAGCTGCGCAGCTGAACAGTGGTGGCTGTTGGCCAGCCACCTAGCTTTGAAGGCAGTGCCCCACCAGCAATAGCAGAGAAGTAGGTAGCAATATCCCTATGCCAAATACTTTGCTGCCTTCAGAGCTAGATGGTCAGAGAGGGGCAGCTGCTGACCGAGGGCTCAGTGCTGAAGGCAGCCAATGCGGAAGTAAGGATGGCAATACCAGACTAGACCGTGAATTTGGTAGGACTCTCCTTTCCTCTCTCAGTACGTCCATTCATGTGCCATTGGCAATTTAACACTATATATTCGAGTTTATGAATAGCACTATTTTAACCATTCCTCCTCACACATTTCTTATTCTTTCTCTTATAGATGGACAAAAGAGGAAAAAATCCTTAAGAAAGAAACTGGACTCATTAGGGAAGGAAAAAAACAGAGACAAAGGTACAGTGAAGATTAAAGAAGTACATATTTACATAATAACTGTACATTTTTATGAAATTTGTAGACTGAAATGTGTCTCTTCTGCAATAAGACTGTTACCTAAACTAATACATTACCTAGTCATCTGCCCAATGGAAAAAATACTATATTTTATATTGGTTTTTTTTGGTCACTGCTATAATTTAGCTGCACTGTATAATAAACTTTTGTTACGCAAGCAATCTTTTTTTAATAGCAAACAGAAGTTGTTATTGTTTAAAACATGGTAATCTGTCATTGCTATTGTACAGTCAGTTCCAAGTAATTTCAGGCTGACACATATATGGCCTAATTTTTGAGGACACCTCAAACCAGCCTCTAAAGTTGCCCTCACCATTTTGTGCTTGTAGATCAGTGGTCACCATCCAGTTGATCACGATCGACTGTTTGATCATGGAGGCACAGCCAGTCGATTTTGACGCAGTGTTCTCAGCTCTCCCTTGTTCTCCCCCCCACCTTCAACGAGGAGCCTGTGCTGGCGCTACTGCCTCCTGCCCTTGCAAAATTGGAGCCAAAGCCAGTTTCCTGCAGCGGGGAACGAGAAGTCCTGCAACTCCGCTCTAGATCTGGCTTCTCAGGAAGCACACTGCTCCTCCCCTCCCCACAGCAATGTGCTTTCTTGTCTTGCCTTTCTTTTCCCGTGACCCAGGGAGGTGGGCGGGTGAGGGAGGTTAGGATGGAAGCAGAGTGGCTGGATTTCTTAAAGGAGCCGCTTGTGCTCTCCTTCCAGCGCTGCATGCAGCTCCTTCCCAAGATATACTCTTCCCTAGAGACCCCCAAGTACTGGCCGAGCTGTTCTTGCCCTCTGCCCCCTGGCCAGACACCCACTAGCACCCTGTTCCTGCCTCCTCCCCCTGACTAGACACCCATCAGCATTCTGCTCCTGTCCCCTCTGCTGTGCCCAGAAACCCTGAATGTTGTTTAGTCAGATTTATATCAGTGTTTTGTCGTTCTTGACGGCTACATCTGTCACCATTTAATTAAAAGGGAAAAGGCTCAAAAATTAAGTACCTTTCTTTTGTTTGTTTTTACTGCTTTGAGTGACTCATCACTGAAGGAAACAACAAATCTTGCCGGATGTGAAAAACTAAACATTAGAGCAAATGCTCCTACCCAAATATTATAGTCAGTGTTTTCAGTTTCTACCAGTGTCATTGTACTTCTGTTCTCTACCTCCTTGTATTTATAGTCACTGTGCTCATCCATCTTGTTGTCTGTGTTTGTCCCTGCATATTTTCCAAACATTCTATTTTGCTGCTGACAGTGAGTGTGCAGAGTCTGGGTGAATAATAAAATGTCAGTGTTGATCTGACTGGGAAATTGTCAGAATTCCCTAGCTTGCTCAGAGCAAGATCCTGTTCCCTTACAAATTCACTTCTGTTTTTGAAAACAGGAGAAACAGAACCTTTCACTAGGATTACCAAATGGTTTCAACAAAAATACTGGACACATTTAACATTACATCACAATCTACATTATATCTTATTTAGAAAATATCGGACATTTATATTTTCTCAATTTGTTTCCCGAGCAGAAAGCTCAAATACTGGACTGTCCAGTTCAAAATCAGACACCTGTCAATCCTACCTTTCACCTGTCTCTATTTATATAGGCATTACTTTAAAGTTTAAGCACCCATTCTTTACTCTGCACCCTTGCTTTGTAGAGATAGATGTTTCCTGGAATGGATTTCTCCTGCAAGATTTTATCAGCTGATTCTTCATTCCCTCTCTTTCAACCCGCTCTTAAAAACATAGAGTGAGGTAGTTTCCTTGAATACTAACTAGAGAAGATATGTGTATAGTGACATCATGATGGGAGTTTTAGTCTCTGGAAATGGTATGATCATTTTGTTTTATTTTAATTTTTTATGCTTTCAAAAAGCACTAGTGATGAACCATGAAACTTATAAAGTTGGTTTGTTCAGCCTTGTGAACCCCAAAGAGGATGTATCTGATAGATTTTTTTGTTTGTTTTTGACTAAGGGAATTGCTGATTATTTCTAGAGGAAAAAAACCCAGTGTGAATAGATATTTGACTTGTCTTTCCTGCCAAAAATTCTGGAAACCTTCTTCCATGTTTATTTTCCACTCATTTTCTGTTAATTTAAAAGTAGTTCTTACTGTTTACACTTAGGTTGCCTCAGTAATAATTCACTTTACTGCTGTCAGTATGCCTTGGCTTATTCTATGGAGAGAAGAGCTCCATAATAAATATAAAAAAAGGTTTTTTTCATTACAGTGTCTCAGAAATAGTTTTGTTCCAGGCCTCATCAGTGCCTAGTTGTGTTTCATTTTATTAAATTTCTAAAATAATGTCTTTTGTGTTTTCTAAGCATATGAGTAATTTAAAAAACCACATAGTGTCACTTTTGTTCTAATGGCAGCTAAGAACTTAAGGATTTCCTCATTTAAAAAAAAAAAGTCTTTCCTACAGAAAAAGGATAACTAAATAAAACAGCCTTAAATCATGCTTTGCAGGTCAATGAACTCAGACCAGCTAACAACGTTCCAGTTGCAGATCCCTCACTGAGAATACCTTAGGTGAAATCTTCAATAGGAGTTTTACCATTGACTTCAATGAAACCAGTGTTTCACGTTGCTTCCAGCCCTCCAATACTTGAATTTAATTCTTCTTCAAATGAGCTGTATATCCATTTCACTGTAGGAGTATGCACATGTCATGCACAGTTGACAGAGATTTTCCCTTAGTAGTATCCATCAGGGAAGCATAAGTGTCCTCTGGTCCCTGGCACTACAGCATGCATATAAAAAGTTCCCCACTGACCCCAACCTCCCTCTGTTCCTTCCTACCATCAGTGACAGTTGTCAGAGTTTTGACCTGTATATCTAAGTCTTCCCTCTTATAGTGTATATACAGGTTGAACCTCTCTAGTCTGGCACCCTCAGGAGCTGACTGGTGCCAAACTAGAGAATTTGCTGAACCAGGAAAGGTAAATATTGTTCATCAGCATTACCATCACTTCCACTGCTTACTGGGCTCTTAAAGGACATTTAGGGGTAAATTAGAGCTAAATAACAGCACAATACACTGAGAGCCAGGACTGTTGGCTGTGAACGAACTTTATGGGGCCACGGGAAACTTGGCCACACTCATAAGAAGCCAGCACCCCAGCTTCGATCAGTGTCTGGCAGAGGTGCATGCTAGTAACAAGTGTGACATTTGTAGAGGATCCAAAGCCCTATTTAAAATGGATAGGGCTGCTAGGCTACAGTACCTGTTCAAGCAGTCTGTGCTTCTCCCACCGTCAGAACCTTCCTACTCAGAATGGGAACCGAGGAAGTATGAGTTGGTTAAGAATGCTCCTTCTGTTCTGAATTTTGAGGCACATTCTCGTTGCCAGTACCTAAGAAGTGACCACATAAGTTTCCCAAAGTCTTGGTATCAGGACTTTGAAGTCTCCAGTGAAGGCAATGAGTGGAGGCATGGACTTGAAGGTACATTCCAAAAGGAGACATCTCCAGAAATAGTCTATAAGCCAGGAAAAATTGCTGATTCTAGCCTGGGAAAGGCTCACTGAGACCTGTCCCAGAAGTACCAGTGCATCTTTTGGTAACAGGATGTCTCCGCTATAAGTCACCCCGATATACATCCGTTCTGCACTAAAGTTGATGCTTGTAGGAACTCTGATGTGTTATAAATCCTCCCATTCTCCGCTCTTAAATTGCGCAACCCCCTAAACTCCAATGTGTGCAAATGGAAGTCAGCCGCAGGAAAAAAATCTTCGATTTAAGTTGTTCCGCTATAAGTCCAAGGTTTTTGGAATGTATCTTGGACTTGTAGTGAGGATGACCTGTACTGTACACTTAGGAAACCTTTCTGGTGCTCTCTGTACCCCAGGCTTCCAGGCAACCAGTGTGTTGTTTAACCAGATAATGCCAGCTTCTCCTGTTGTTCAAGAATCTTGTCCAGTATCAAGATTGTAAGTGCATGCTCCCATGGTCCTGACTTCAGCCCTTGAACATCATTTAGTACTGGTGGCTTCTAGAGTTGTGCCTCCTCTCTATGGGGTGCCATCTAGAGGGAAGCCAGTGATGATCTTGCTAGTACCATCATCTCCAGACTCAGTGCCAGTCTGCACTAAACATTAAAAAGGCAGTAGAGCAGTTTTTAAACTAAGAGATGGGGGAAAGCCGATTGGTGCGGAGATGCACGTAAATCGGAGGGAGTCTTCTCTTAGAGAAAAATCCATTGATAGAGATTCTCTAAGCTGTAGTCAGAAAGAAAGGAGGGGAGAGGGCAAACCATGGGCCAGACCAGACAAACAACCGCATACAAAAGAATCCAATGCATCAGGGAAGGCAGTGGCAAATTTTTAAAGTGCTTGTACACAAATGCTAGGAGTCTGACTGATGGGTGAACTAGAGTACCTCATATTAAATGAGGAGATTGACATAAGTGGCATCACTGAAACCTGGTGGAATGAGGAAAATCTGTGGGACACAATCATACCGGGATATAAAATATATAGAAAGGATAGAGCAGGCCGGGTGGGTGGCAGAGTGGCACTGTATGTGAAAGATAATGTAGAATCAAACGAAATAAAAATATTAAGTGAATCAACATGTTCAATAGAATCGCTATGGATAGTAATTCCGTGCTCCAATAATAAGAAATTAGCAGTAGGGATATATTACCAACCACCTGACCAGGACAGCGATACTGACATTGAAATGCTAAGGGAGATTAGAGAGGCTACCAAAATAAAGAACTCTATAATAATGGGGGATTTTAATTACCCCCATATTGACTGGATACATGTAACCTCAGGAAGAGAAGCAGAGATAAAATTTCTCAATGGCTTAAATGACTGCTTCTTGGAGCAGCTAGTGCAGGAACCCACAAGGGGAGAGGCAATTCTAAATTTAGTCCTGAGTGGAGTGCAGGATCAGGTCCAGGATATAACCGTTACAGGACTGCTTGGGAATAGTGACCATAATATAATAAAATTCAACATTCCTGTGGTGGGAAGAACACCTCAGCAGTCCAGTACCCTGGCATTTAAATTCAAAAAGGGGAATTACACAAAAATGAGGAGGTTAGTTAAACAGAAATTAAAAGGCACAGTGACTAGAGCCAAATCCCTGAAACCTGCATGGAAACTTTTCAAAGACACCATAATAGAAAACATAGCAAGAGACTTAAAAAAGAGTCACCGTGGCTTAACCACCATGTAAAAGAAGCAGTGAGGGACAAAAAGGTATCTTTTAAGAAGTGGAAGTCCAATCCTAGTGAGATAAATAGAAAAGAACATAAACACTGGCAAATCAAGTGTAAAAAACATAGCAAGAGACTTAAAAAAGAGTCACCGTGGCTTAACCACCATGTAAAAGAAGCAGTGAGGGACAAAAAGGTATCTTTTAAGAAGTGGAAGTCCAATCCTAGTGAGATAAATAGAAAAGAACATAAACACTGGCAAATCAAGTGTAAAAATGTAATAAGAAAAGCAAAAAAAGATTTTGAAGAAAAGCTAGCCAAAAACTCAAAAAGAAATAACAAAATGTTTTTTAAGTACATTAGAAGCAGGAAGCCTGCTAAAAAACCTATGGGTCCCCTAGATGATCGAGCTATAAAAGGAGCAATCAAGGATGATAAAGCCATTGCGGAGAAACTAAATGATTTCTTTGCTTCAGTCTTCACGGCTGAGGACGTTGGGGAGATTCCTGAATCTGCACCGTCCTTTGTGGGTGATGAATCTGAGGAACTGTCCTGGATTGAAGTGTCATTAGAGGAGGTTTTGGAACAAATAGAAAAACTTAATATTAACAAATCTCCGGGACCGGATGGCATTCATCCAAGGGTTCTAAAAGAACTCAAATGGGAAATTGCTGAGCTATTATCTGTGGTTTGTAACCTATCCTTTAAATCTGCTTCCGTACCTAATGACTGGAAGGTAGCCAACGTGACACCAATATTTAAAAAGGGCTGTAGAGGCGATCCTGGCAATTACAGACCGGTAAGTCTAACTTCAGTACCGGGCAAATTAGTCGAAACAATAGTAAAGAATAAAATTGTGAAGCATGTAGAAGAACATAATTTGTTGGACAAAAGTCAACATGGTTTCTGTAAAGGGAAATCCTATCTTACTAATCTGTTAGGGTATGTCTACACTACAAAGTTAGTTCGAACTAACGGACGTTAGTTCGAACTAACTTTAATAGGTGCTACACTAGCGCTCCGTTAGTTCGAACTTAATTCGAACTAGCGGAGCGCTTAGTTCGAACTAGGTAAACCTCATTTTACGAGGACTAACGCCTAGTTCGAACTAGCTAGTTCGAACTAAGGGCTGTGTAGCCCTTTAGTTCGAACTAGTGGGAGGCTAGCCCTCCCCAGGTTTCCCTGGTGGCCACTCTGGCCAACACCAGGGAAACTCTATGCCCCCCTCCCGGCCCCGGACCCCTTAAAGGGGCACGGGCTGGCTACGGTGCCCGTGCCAGGTGCAAGCCTGCCAGCACCCAGCTAGCAGACCCTGCACCTGGCACGGCACAGAGCCACCCACCCGATGCCCCCCAGCCCACCCCCTCTTGCCGGGACCAGGCTGGCGGCTCCCAGGAGCTTGCCCTGGACCGCAAGAGGCGGGCACCTTCCTGGGCTAGTGCGGACATCGTGGACCTCGTCCACGATCTCCGCACTAGGCACAGGAAAGTGGCCGTCTAGGGCAGGAGAGCTGCCAGCCTGGCCACCCAGGACCAGGTGTGCATGAAAATCAAGGGGGTCCACTGAGACCCCCGACACTGAGCCCTGAGCTTACAATGGCCGTACTGGGTCAGACCAAAGGTCCATCTAGCCCAGTAGCCTGTCTGCCAACAGCGGCCAACCCTAGGGACCCTGGAGGGGATGGACCGAAGACAATGACCAAGCCATTTGTCTCGTGCCATCCCTCTCCAGCCTTCCACAAACTTTGGGCAGGGATACCACTCCTACCCTCTGGCTAATAGGACTCCATGGACCCAACCTCCATCACTTTATCTCACTTCCCTTTCAACTCTGTTCTAGTTCTAGCCTTCACAGCCTCCTGCAGCAAGGAGTTCCACAGGTTAACTATTTGCTTTGTCAAGAACAACAACTTTCTCTTACTAGTTTCAAGCCTGCTACCCATTCCTTTCCTTTGGTGTCCTCTAGTCCTTCTTTATGGGAACTCAGGAAGAACTTTTCTGAATGCACCCTCTCCACCCAACCCCTGCTTTTAGAGACCTCTATCCTGTCCCCCCTCCGTCTCCTCTTTTCTAAGCTGAACAGTCCCAGTCTCTGTAGCCTCTCTTCATCTGGGACCTGTTCCCAACCCCTGATCATGT